>NW_028301577.1:4575000-4755000 GCF_042242905.1 Orbicella faveolata
TCTTTATTCCTTAATTTCAGATATTTTCCTTTCGCGTTCAGCTAAAGAACTGAAAGATGTACACCTATTTTGGCCCACAGCCATGCCGTAAATCCAGTCCGACCCTTTTAAAGTTGAAAGGCGGCCAAAAACTGAGCAGAGGATTAATTAACAAACCACAAATAAGCAGCAAGAAAAACAGGTTTTCTAGTCACACAACTGTTACTCTCCCTGAGAACTGTCATGTTTGATGTTGTATAAACGACTTGGTACAGATTAGTCACCCAATATAAACGGCTTGGTACCGGCTAGTCCCTAAATATGTCAATTCTTCGACATCTTCTTGACCTTTCTTTGGTTCGACCACACGTCCGCTTCTTACAAACCTCTGCAGTTGTGTTTCGAACAGACGTGATTCAGACGGCTTCGACAAGCGTTGATCACAATACAGTGGCCGAGGAACAAGTTCTCTTCGATGATAACACTAGAATATTTGCTGTAAAGAAAACAAGCGACATACTGCGTTCTCTTTTCGTTCTTAAATTGTGCTCCTATGATGTTGTGGCAAAGAAAAGTATGGTGGTACGTACGGATTGATGTGATTGCCGGTATGACTGATAGAGTTACCAACCGGCTTTACCATTCAGGACTCTCAAGTAAACAGGCAACGACAAGTTCATCGCGTTAAATCTGATCTGTATGAATGTATCTGTAACAATATTTCGTACAAAGATTTACAGTATCGTACAGAATACTACGCGTTGTAAAAAAAAAATACTTTTCCTCCTAGTTAAAATACTCTGATCTGAAATTGTTCAAAACAACCTTTGTAAATAAGGGGCTTAATTTATAACTGGAAGAAGCTATATTTTTCTTTTTTAAAAACCTGAATCTTTCGCCATGGACTTTGCAGGGTTGGCAGTATTTTTTCTTGGCGGGGAGGGGGAAGGGGATGGAAATAGTTGAGGATATCCCAAGACTGATTTAAGTAACAGTTATATAAAATAAACGTTATTTCTTCTTTCATTTTAGCTTATGTCCTTTGGCCAAAGGGTGCTTGGAAAAACGTTGTTCGAATTTTTATTGCGTAAAACTATGTACAGCCAGTTTGTGGCTGGAGAGACTCTGCCAGCCATTCAGGACACAATCAAATTGTTACGAGACTGTGGGATAGGGACTATGTTGTGTGTGCCTAATGAAGAGGATCTCTCCACTGACTATGAAACCTTTAAAGGCAGGTGAGGCTACAATATAGTTTGGCTAAGAACAAACTCATGTAAGACTTGGGTGACTGAAATAGGAGCTATACCAACAGTGATATTGAAGAGAGTCATATTTTGCAACATACAAAATTACCTTCAAAATTTTGGAAACCTCCAGATGATAGTTTACTTTTAATTAAGACGTAAATAATAGACCTTAAAGAAATGAGGTTGGTAATATATGCAAAAGACTATGGTATGTCAGAGTACAAACAATGATCTTGAAAAATTTAGGGTACATTTTTCAAGATTCAAAAACTGTTATTGATATCATAAACAGATAATGGACTTGCAAAAGTACATGTCAGACTCTGACTGTTAAAATACTTATTTCTGTATTACTGACATTTCCTCAAAAATGTGTAAAATCAAAATATTCATAATTATTTAGGTAGGGGTGTTGGTATGGAGAGAGGCTTGAAAAAACATTTACAGCTCTAGAGGGCTCAGGATTTAGATAAAGTTTTGAACAACTAGTAGATTTATACTAAAATAAAAAGATTATTCACTCTCAATTTCTCCGTGTGATAGTTGACAAGGGTACAGCCCTCACCAACTGTCGCGCGATAGAAACCTTGAGATCATAAGCTACTTTGCTTACATGTAATATTGTTGGTGGCAAATGCTTCTTACAGGGAGGCAATGTTTGATAGAAATGCAAAGGCCATTCTTGACTGTATTGGAAAAACAGGTATGTGGATTAGAGATGGATGAACACAACAGAATTTGATGTAAACTCATGTTTAGTTTCATTATTATTGTAATGTAACTCCCTTTCAAATGCTACAATGTATCACATTAATTTCATGCTGAAAAAAAGTTCTGAAAGAGCAATCCTAAATTCACAGAATAATGAAAGTGAATATGAAAATATCCAAAATTAATGAATTAATAATCATCCATACTTGGGCTGACTAGACAATTTACATGTCTGTTCAATAATTTAATATGCTGTTCTTAAATTATTGTTTTGCATATTGTTTTATAGAACAAGGAGGCTTTTCACAAATGAAAATGACAGCAGTTTGCAGTCCTTTGTTACTTGTAAGTTGATTAGTCCAGCTAATACAATTAATTTGGTACTATATGTCTTGGTGTGTATTTTATAATGTCTACAGGGGCAGATCCATAAAATTCGGAAAGAGAGGGGCAAAGAAACTGCAGCAGAGTGAGAGCAACACCCTCTCCCCCCCCCCCCCCCCCTAAAAAAATACAAATGAAACATTTCGCTTTAAAGATGGTTGGCCAATTTTTTTTTTGAAACCATGGTCCCTTTGGCCCCTGTCAAATCCACCCTGGTCTAGTAAATATTTTTACAGAAACTTAAAATGTACAATACTAACCCTTTCATAAACACTATGTTTAACTTTGTTTTCATTTGACAAGTATTGAATTAAATATTAAAAGAAAATATTACATGTGAATGTATGATTTATCAAACAATCAGTCACATATAATAATAATAATAATAATAATAATAATAATAAAATTATTTAAAATAAAAATTATTTATAAACTAAATTATTTGCAAATAAATTTCATCATTACAATACTGTTTTTACAATACTGTTTTATTTCATCATTACAAATTATACTGTTTTGTTTAGAATGCACTGAATGAGCATTTAGCTCCATATGAGACCAGCTCAGAGTTGCCAGCAGAACTGGGTATTGAAAGATTTGCAGGAGGGCTTGATAAGAAAATCAAGGTATGCAAGCCTTAAATGATTGTTCATTGTTCCAAATATTTAATTATCACTGGAGATAATAGTTGAGATATTATGTTACTTAACTAGCCTATCAAGTTTCAACACTTTTGTTTTTCCAGCTCTCTGTTTTAAATGACAACCAAAATGAACATCTTCAAAATGTTTTGAAAAGACTGGACACATTTGCTAAGGTGAGTTTGTAACAAGAACTGTATGATCTATTACAAAAATACTCCCTTGCTGGTCAATAGTTTTGTAAGAAAATTTTAAACCAAATCAAATCATCACTGTTCTAACAGAAACATCTTTGTCAAGACAAGCACATTTAAGTGGCCAAAAAACTCTCCAAAACACAACTCCTAAAGAGCTGCAATTCATACACAAGATAACTGTACATGTGACTTAACTCATATGCATGATAATCCTTTACGTAACTTCCAAATTCAAAATGAGTAGATAGACAGTAGACAGTCAAAGAAGTGGTGCAATGCGCAAAAAGCATGCGTGCGTTCTGTACCACTTCATTAACTGTCTACTTAACAATCACTTTTTAGATTTACATGCAAAACTGTTTTGACCATAAAAATATTGCCATTTATGTTTTTTATCAAGGGTAATTTTTGCCATTATTAACATTATTTTTCAAGGCATGCATAAGTCGCAATGTACAGTTGGTGATTGATGCAGAGCAGACATACCTCCAGGCTTCAATTGGTCAACTGGTGTTAGCACTTCAGTACAAGTACAACAAAAACATGCCTTGGGTGTACAATACTTATCAGTGCTACAGGAAGGTATGGTGTTCACACATATAATTATTATGAGGCAGGGTGCAAAGAAACCCTCTTTTTGCACTTGCTCTTTAACTATGATTAACAAGCCCAAAAGTCTTTCTCACCAGCCCCAGAAAATTGTATTTCAAATGGTATTTCAGTCTGTTATTTGAGTTGCCTCAAACATTTTCCCAGGAAACTCCATTTCCCCATTGGGCAAGTGAAGGACAGAAACCACTAGCCAACTGCAAAATCTATTTACCCTGGGTTATCAGATGCAACATTTTTTTTGCACAATGCAGGAATAAAATTAATATGCAATTTAAAAATAAGGCTAACAACCAGCCTTGAAATCAATTTAACAACTGTTCATTCTTATTGCAGGATACCCTTGACAGAGTGAAAGCAAATTTAGAACTGATGGACAAACTTGGTTTCTACTTTGGTGCGAAGATTGTGCGAGGAGCATATATGGCACAGGAAAGAAATCATGCAGCGGACATGGGCTATGATGACCCCATACATAACAGTTATGAAGATACCTGTAGCATGTACAATCAAGTGGTGGAAACTGTGCTACAGAGAGTTAGTCATACTCCAGCAGAAGTAATGGTGGCATCTCACAATGAAGAATCAGTTCAACTTGTTGTGCAAAGGTATGGAAATATACCAATCATTTTCAAATATTACACTGTTTCCTTCAAGTTTGTACACACAAATAGAGATCTTGCAGCTAGGAAACAATCACATGCATGCCCACAAGAAAATGTAGCCAGGACGTGGAATGGGGACAGTAGATGGCTGTCACTGCTAAGTGTCCCTGACATCTCACATGACCCCTCTTGTGAAACAACCTTTAGAAACTATGTTTAGCTCATTCAATACTGATCAGAGTTTTTCTCTTTTCAAAAAAAATTACCAAAAAAGTTAGTAATTATTTTGAATAAGCCACTTTGTAGTTATACTGTACTAGCATTTCTTATTAATAAAATATTAATGTGACATAGGTTTTGGTCCAAACCCTGGAGTTGTCAAGGTTTAGGTCATACAAATAAATTAGGAGTTTTTAATGGTCAAACTCCTTCTTAACAGAATGAAGGACCTTGGAATTGCACAAGATTCTGGAAAGGTTTCATTTGGACAGCTTTATGGAATGTGTGATCAGGTCTCCTTCCTGTTAGGTAAGGATTGTCACTGCTTTAAACAAGGTCTTGGATGTGTTACTGGGGTGACATCTGCCATGTTAGATAGTGGTAATCAAACTTTCTGACAGTTTCCATTTTCCTGATTGCAATAGACAATGACCAACTTAATTGACAGTAACAACCTCAATCTGATAACTATGCAGACATTCATTTGTTTGTTTTTCAATGTTGTAGGGCAGAAAGGCTTCAGTGTGTACAAGTCAGTCCCATATGGCCCAGTGGGTGAAGCACTTGCCTATCTTGCACGGCGAGCTACTGAGAACAAAGATGTCGTCAAAAGAACAGAAAAGGAAAGGTCACTCTTGTGGCAAGAGTTAAGGAGAAGAATTGCAGTCTCCTCAGCATGATATTGCCGCAAATGGCATTATTAACCGTGCGGCCATGGGCCAAGCGCGGTTCATGTTCTACCCTTGGTTTATTGTTTTTTGTTATTTTTTTTTTGTCGGAGACCAGACGCAGATCTCCACTTGGCCAACTTTGAATTACGCAATCTGTAATGTTTACTCGCCAAACCTTGTTTCTTCAGGGCATAGCTATGTTCAGGGTCAACAAAAATCTCAGATTACAAAATCACGCCGAACCTACACGTTGCAAAAAAATCTCTTCAAAACCCCGACATCGAAGCGATATATCACTTTAGCGTTAATAGCTACCACACATCGGCAGAAGGTAAATCTATTCCTTAACAATCCAGCTTTATCGTGCTAAAATTTCAGCGAAATCGAACAAAACCAGAATTAATTAGAATTTTTTTTGTGACCTCACTCTCCAGACTTGACCTAACAAAGGGAGCCACGGTCACCCATAGCAACCGAAAAACACGAACATAACAAAGCCGACGTTTTGGCCAAAAAACTCCAGAATTATCGCCTGAGAGCTTAAACTTGAATGGGAACATCTTTTTCGAACTTTTTTCAACTCATTTAGACGAAAGAATGGCCTCGGCGGGCTACAAAAATGACCAAGAGGAAAAACAGAACAAGACAGCAGAACAAACCGATAATATTTCACCGCGTGGCTTTCGGCACGAAAACGAAAATACAGCTTACTTCTGGATAAATTGAGCCTTAGAAGCCACCAACTGGTCCCATATTACTTTCTGTATCCTTACAAATGTCCCGACTTCCATCTCTGAAAGATTTTGCCCCAATTTTGAGCAAATAAACATTTTGCCTACAGCGACCACCATTATGGTGGCTTGCATACTAAATTAGCTAACTTGACAAAATTCTCCCGAGGGGGGAGGATGCGACGAAAAGAGCTGAAAAATGGCCTGTAATTGGCTAATGATGAGATCTTCGCACTGTCCAAATTTGGTGAGAATCGAGAGTAATGCCAATTTTCTGTCACATGTTCAATCTGTAGCCACTGGAGTGACCAAAATCGATACATCAGTCGGGATAGAGTTTCATTATTAAATTACATGACTTGTGCAACTACTTTGCTAGCCCTTTACTCGTGGAAAACACCAATCAAATTTAATCATGTCTTTAAAGAAAGAAAGCTGTTGTTAATAGTGTTATTATCGTGTGGTTCATATCGTTCATGCCCATACATATCCCGAAGAAAGTTCTAGATTAGGACCATTACGTCATCGGAGATTTGTCAACGGCTACCACTGATGGTACAATAATACAGTTTGTGTTGATCAAGTGATGTGATGTCTACAGTAAGAAAAGAATCATCAATGACTGCTTTGAAATGTGCCCTAGTTCCAACGGTATAGTGCTGAGCAAACAGTTAAATTTTAAAAGCGCGGTTATAAGATCTAAAAGATCTTCTTGTTTTTGTAGGATCCAGAATTTTTTTAATTCTGTTGACAAGAAGGTCAGGATATGATAAAAAATTATACTCAGTTAATAGGTAGTTATGTATTATTATGTACAATGAATGGATGGTTCTAGAAATTGTTTTAAACAATTTATCAATTATTGTGGTTTAACAAAGTAGGCAGCCCTAGAACAACATGTTCCCTAGGAAAATATAATTTCTGCACTTAAACTTTTTTTCAAACACTTTCAAGTATTTTATCCAAATGCTGGGTATAAGCCAGCACACCTAGTCCTTGGTTGTTCACAGGATTTGTGGATGTTAAGTTGACTGGCAACAACTGTAATTTGTGTCGGTTTTTATGCACATTGTGTTGTATATTCTAGCTATTTAATATTCTAGCTATTTAAGTGTGATGGTTCAGGCTCAGAGCACTTGTGGCACAAAGGTTGTGCACCAAGTGCACAACAATTAAAGAGGCCTTCTTTAAGATACCACAAAGTTTTGATGACTTGTCGACATGCAATCATTTTCAAAGATTTTCATGAAGTACTTTTATGATCTTTCAGTTTGCTGGTTTGGGAATTTCTTGATGAACATTTTTTGCACTTTTAAAGGGAGGCTTGGAGGGTTAAGTCAGGTAGCCTGAAGAAAAAAATTAACATGGCCTATTGTTAACAAATTTAAATGCAAATTGCAAATTTACCTGCCTCCTTGTTAAATAATCATGCCACTGTCTTATTTGTTTGATTTTGTTGTTGCTCTCATAATGACAAGTTAGACCAAAATTGACTTTGTTTTAAATATTAAATAATTATAGCACCTTGTAAAGGGAGTGAAACCTCTAGCCTAAAGAGGTTAAACTAGTTTTTAATTAACTACTGCTAAACTATTCTACAAACAGTGTTCTGTATTAACTGGTAGCATTTACCCAAGCATTTTGGTGAAGTGAGAATCCATGCCAGTAAAGTGTATTGCCCCAGAACACAACCTCATGACCCTACCTAGGGCTCAAACCCAAACTGCTCAATCTATAATCCAAAATAGCAGTTCATTTAAGGCCATAATGCCTTCCACATAAGTTGGCATTTCACATATTAAGTTAAAAGATATTGAAAATTAAAACAACAACAAAAAACCCCACAATTTTATCTGTTATGGAAATAATTTGTGCCTTCCCTTCCCTCTCCAGGTATGATTTTCAAATCACCAAGTTTGACATAATTTGATATAAATCAAGAGAATTTTAAGCGGTACAGTACTTAGTGTTGAATGAGAAAACAAAACTGATAACTGCAAATGATATAGAGTGCATATCAAAAAATACTTTCTCAGAGTGAGTTTCTTTCTTAAGAGTTTAAGGCCAGAAAAGATCTGGGATACTAGCAGATACCCAATGACGCATGCATGGATAAAAGAGGCAAAAAACTAATTTTTATGATCAGTTACATCATAATAATGATCAATAATCAACTCTCCAGGAATCAAAAAATGTAACATAAATGGCTTTGGCCAGCTTCCACTTGTTAAGAAATTAAACAGATTTATGGCCTATCAATATTGACATCAATAATAAATTTTTCTCAACCTTTAGAGTGGTATTTACATCAGCATATTTTGTGGAGCATATATAGTCTAAATTAAAATATTTTTTGAATCAGTAGTATTTTCTTTTAAAATATGGTCAATTGTAGTCAAATGACACCTTGAAAACATCCTGTTGCAATAAAATAATAGTCATGAATTGCACTCATCAGTTTCACAAATAGACTCCATGTTGCAGTTCATCTGTTCTGTAGTGAATCACAGATGATGTCAAAATGTGGTAAGAACAAAAACGTGGCACACGAGGCGATAGCCAAGTACATACATGTATGTTCTTACCACATCTTGACATCTTCTGTGACCAGCAAGGCCTAGCAAGGCCTAGCAAGGCCAAGCAAGGCCTAGCAAGGCCTAGCAAGGCCTAGCAAGGCCTAGCAAGGCCTAGCAAGGCCTAACAAGGCCTAACAAGGCCTGTAAACCCTTAGTACATTTTACATCAACCCAGTTTTCAAATGCTTTCCACTCAGAAGTCTGATGTTTCTAAATAGTAATTCACTTTAAGAATCCATACAGATAGCAAACAGAGGTTTAAACAAATTTTACAAATGAAATGAAGCATTCTTTTCATCTGTTAAAATGACAAGAAAGTGAATTCTCTTGGCCACAGGACAAATATACAGTTGCACAACAGTTACTAGATGCTTAATTATTGGGATTTCTGTCTGATATGACAGTACAATTAATTAAAAATAAAACAGGCCAAACAACACTGCTTGAAGCCATACAAAATATTATGATTTAAAAAATTCTCCAAATTAACATGGAACTGTGGGGTGCAGATTTTAAGAGTACTTAAATGTAATTAAGTATATGTACTGTATATTGTAAGTTAACGCTTGGCTGCAAATTAAATTATGGCCGGATGAAAAATGAAGCATTTAAACATATCAGCAAACTAAATTTTCATAAATTATTCTTTAAAATAATTACATTTACGTGTTAAAAGTAGTTAACAGATTCTGGAACTCTGACAAGAATGACCTGTCAATTCACAGAATTCTCTATTCACTCAGGTTGAAGGCTGCAAACAAAAGGAAAAAATTAGGACCTGTTGCAAAGCTCAGGGGTTTCATTAACAATTTCAGCAAAAGGGCAACTGGTTTTTGCAGGCAGGCAAATGATTTGAACAGATCTTCTTTATGAGAAAAACTTTCCTGTAGATGGTCAAACCATGTAGGCAAAATCATCCTCACAATTTGTTCAGTGCCCAGCCCTTACTGCACCTTTCAATAACATACTGACTCAAAGCTCAACCGACAAAAAAATTAATGTGTTTTTTGCTACCATCAATCAAATGTTCAGCAGCTCCTCCCAGCTTCCAACTATGTTGTCCAAACTGTGCTCAACGATTTGATTTGATTACTGGGCGCTCGGCAGTAATCGAAAGCTGGGAGGAGCCCCTGAACATTTGATTGACAGTAGCGAAAAACATGCCTGTCGGTTGAGCTTTGAATTTTAGAGTCTGCATGTTATTGAAAGGCGCAGTAATGAAAGCCCTAATTGCTGCAGATGTTTTTCTTTCAAATTGCACAGGCCACAATCCATTCAAAAGGATTAAATGCTCATAATTTGAAATGCACATAACACATCTTTTCTGTCATTCCAAGAGTCTGGTCTGTAACAGAAGCTGTTCTGGAGACAAATCTTATAAAATCTTGCATGCAAGGCACAGCAGATTGAAGTAAACAGTTTCAGGGGTTGCAAATAACAACAGAAATTCTCGGAGGGTGGCAAGTGGGATAAATCCCATTGATTGTATAGTACTGCTGCACATGCCTTACCTGGCTGTCACGTTTTCCTCTTCAGCAGCATCACTGGATTCTGTGTCAGGAACTTCACCTTCCATGACCATCTGAATTTTAAGAGTATCATCACAATGAGATGAGGTCACTAACTAAAACTGTGGTGGTGTCTTGATGAACAAATTATGTTTTTAACTGTAAGTTTATGCTATAAAATTTTACTTCCCTGTTAGAAAATTAAGTAGAAGGGCACCAGACTAATAGGTTCATAACCAGGGCCAGGCCAGGTGAATGTAAAGTTGTTTGTCAGAAGTTCAATTTCATTGACTCTCCCTGTAAACTGTTGGACGGTATTGTACATTGTTTCAAATGCAACCATGTTTATCATGTACGTGTATTTATTTCTTAGTGCACAAAACACATACCTGATAAAGAGAGGCAAAGTACTCAGCTTGGCCAGCAACTTCTTCCAGGGTTTTGTTTCTTTCTCGGAGCTCTTCCAACTCCTTATGCAACTAAATAAAATAATGATAAAAACAAGTCAAAGTGAAACTACTATATGCACAAGTGGTTAAGAACCAAAGTTTGTCAATGAACCAAGGTAAAAATGTACCCCATTCCCCAGCATTAAATTTGCTGATACCAATTTATACACCCAGGCGGGCGGGGGGCAGAGACAGTGTGGGAGTTAAGTGTCTTGCCCAAGAACACAACAAAGTGACCTCAGCATGGGCTCAAACCTGGACTGCTCAATCTAGAGTCAGGCAAGTTAACCATGAGGCCACTGCACCTCCCATAGGCTACCCACTAACCCAAACCCTACAATTATTGTGGTACATAACTATAACTAACCTTCTCATTTTCCTCCAATGCCTCTTGCAAAGCCAGCCTCCTCTCCTCTGCCAGTAGCTCCCAATATCTCTCTGGTGGTGGATCTGAAGATACAGGAGAATTTTATAATAAAATGAAGTTTGGCACAGTTAACTATAATTAATCACAGCTCTACATGTACATGTGACTTAAACATTAATGGAAGGGCAGCAAGTTTAAAATTTATTTTGAAAGGTACACCTAAAATCCTGAGCTTGCCATGTTTGTGAAACATCTAGTATTAATAACTTTCAATGCATAAATTATGCAATAATAAACCTAGTCAGTGCAAATGCGACTAGAAACAAGTCATGTGAATGTCCTATCCTGCTCCCCGAAGGTCAAATCTCATCAATTGACAAACAAAGATCACTCAAATTGACAGCAACTAGTGAAAAACAACCAGCAGAACATTTTTCACCATGATGGTGGCAAAAACGCTGGAAAAATCATCTCCTGAGGCAAGACATACAATTCATTTTTCAGAGCTCTCAGTAGTAGCTATTGTAAACGAATTTGAATTCAGGAATGTTGTACAGTTTAGTCAATGAATATAAAGGTGTTACTTTTGGAAGCCACTTGCCTGAAACCATTAAAGCTACTGCTTCATCAATCACCTCATTCTGCAATGATTTTGTATTCTAAATAAAACAACAACAGATTTCACAAAATGAGAAAGTATCAGAACTTTTTGGCAAGAGGCAGAAAGCACTACAAAAATTAGACATGTCAAGGTCACTGTACTGTCTGTTTAACATGTATACAAGTACACACTGAATTTAATACCAGACTTTGAGTAGTCTCTCTTTCACATAGTCCATTGTGCATGATAAAAAAGGCCGTGTGAAATCCTGGGAGCCACATGGTCAGTTTTTCCTTGAGGTCACACTCAACAGACTGAGCGAAAGAGGGGTTTCTCTTAGTCTAATAATTATTCAGTACTAAGTATATTTCTTGTATATGGTACCTTTTTGGCTAAGCTTAAAGCTGTATCTGAATCTGAGGAATCTGTGCATGTTGTGGATGAAGAATTTCCACTGGATGTTGAAGGAATTTTGAGCTTCTGTTGCTTGAGTTTCAAGGTAGGTGACTTGCTTTTCTTTGATTTCTTAAGAAAGGTAACAAAAACATGTAGCATGAACATGTGGCATTCTCAACAAATTTTATATAGTGTCTCTACCTCACTGGATTACATTGAAGTTGGGAGGGAGCCTTAGGGGGATACTCCCAGAAAAATTTGGTGGCAGTGTGGGGTCCACTTCCCAAAACCCTTACCCTATTCATGATCAAAATCTGTGATTTTCCCTACCCTTTCATTTTCTCTTGACCCTATTTATGACCAGACCAAAAATTTGATACCCTATTTATGACCATTGCAGCTGACACAGTTGCCCTTAACATAATTTTTGAAGGGCTTTTGATTATGGTCTTATCGATAATGATGAAAAAGTAGCTTCTTCTAAAAACATACCCAATTCAAGACCAGAGGACAAAAACCATACCCTATTTAAGACCAAAATGGCCAAATACATACTCTATTTATGACCAAAACGGCTGAAAAACCATACCCCAGGAGAGGGAGGGTTATTTTAAAAAGCTAAAAAAATCAATGTTCCACCACTTATTACCGTACCGTGCAAGCAGAAGCTCAGTTTGATTTGGAAAAATTCCTGGCATATTGAAAACCATAACTCTTCAAAAAGTCAACACGACTTTCTTTAATTTTGTCCAGCCCTACGGATTTCAAACCCCAAAACAATCTTTCTTTAGCTGCAACTGCAAATGCTTCTTACCATTTCCTGGCGTCTTACTACGCCACGGCTTCCAACAAGTGTTCCATCTCCGCTTGCCGTAGGTTGAAGAACTTGAAGGGTCTTTCTCTTCTCCTTGTCGACAACGTTTGGTTTCTGTCAAAAATTCAAAATAACTTGAGTCCAAGGCAGTTCTCAATCACACAGAAAGAAACACATAAGCCATACTATATTGCATAACAAGTTAACAGAATTTGGCAGCGCAAGTGAGCCTACCGTTTTCCTTGTGGGGGACGCATACAAGTTCGTCGAGAAAGACTTTGGTTTAAGTTTTCCTTCACCGCCTCGCGTTGTTCGGGAAGGAGAAAACAGTACAGAGGCTACTTTAGGGTGATTTCTCATCATGCAAACTTCTCCGGGACTAAGAGGAGTATTTTCGTCGTAGCAGAATTCACTCTTGGACGTTTCACCGTTGAAGAGAACCGTTGCTGTTTGTTGCACCACGAAATTCTCGTCACCTTCGTTGTCCGCCATGTTTTTAAACCCTCGCGGGAAATTCCAGCGTGCATCACGTGCATACAGTGAAGTCACGTGACTTTGCACAAAGATCTCATACCCAGAGCCCCCAATCACTCCGGGTGGAGAGTTCAACTGTCGGTGGAGGTGGTGTTTATGACAAAAACATAAACGAATTGAAAATGTCGTGTAAGTCATGTTAACGAGTTTCACATTGGAAAGAAGCTCAAAGGAGGAGAAATTTTTTCCATATTCAAGGGATGAAGACACCGCCATTTCATTTTCGCTCGTTGAGCACTAGTTTAAAACTAAGCCGTTCGTGTTTCAAAAGAGGGGGGAGGGAGGTCGTGGGAGTGATACCACTGTTTGAGTTATATTCTTAATCAAGCTACGATGGCCTAAGGACAAGAGTTAACATGAAACATTCCAGTTCCTAGGGCCCGTTTCTCGAAAGCCCCGGAAAATTTCGAGCCCGAAAAGCCATTTTTAGTTAAACTGTATCTAAAAACAGGGAGGTGTATACGCCTGAAGCTTCATGTATGAAAGGAACCTCTGTTCATATTAAGAATATGTGAATAAAACAATTCTGTAATTATAGGGTTTGAGATTTTGCTACGGCTTTCTGGGTGCGGAATCCTTTCGGGACCTTCGTGAAACGAGCCCAAGGCGGGGCCAAGCCGCATACAGCATTTCAAAGAAAAAAATGCCACGAAATACCAAAAAAAGACGTTTATTGTACACATTCATAAAGAATACAACGTATTTTTACACGAGCGTTAAAAGGTCTTCAATATAAAACTGAAAACCATCACAAACAAATAAAATCGTTCAAGCTTCAAATTGCACTTGGTTGTTTAATATCACGTGGTCACCTTCAGTGGTATCTTCCGAATTCTTTGACTGTGAGGGGAAAGAATATCATAAATTAGAAGCAATACAACATCTGACTGGAGATGACTGGAGGCAGCGTTAAGCCATAGTGCGGATAAAGGAGCGCTCTACATTTATTACGCTATGAGCTTCAAATACTCCTCAACGGCGAACGAGAAGCGAAAAAAACTGTGACGCAACTGAACCCAGGCTGTTAACTAGCTAACGTGTCAACTTATAAAATCCTTTTAGAAAGTTCGGTCTATTGAACAATTAGACCCGTAGCCCTTGCGGGCTACGGGTCAATAGTCCTCTAGTAGCGTAACCAATTAAAATGCAGGATTTGCATTAGTCCACTAGTTGGGTGATACTAAATAATAGTATAAATCTAATAGTGTTCTATCAACCTCGTTCCCAGGGTCTCTCATCTTACCGCCCCCTGGAGCGAGCGAGGGGGCGGTAAGATGAGAGATCCTGGGAACGAGGTTGGTGTTCTATTACGAATGCCGTTCTCTGATTGGCTTTGCTACTCACTATCTGTATACTGTTGTAGATAGTGAGTAGCATAGCAGTGTGCGGTTGCCGGTTAACAAACTGGCGGTCGCTTCTTTGCGTTTTCGAAGTGTCCGAGAAGAGGATTTAGCTAAAGTTTTGGAACCACGAGTACATTTATACTAAAACAATTAGATTATGAGCTCGAGATTTTTATGCGTGATAGTTGACTTGGGCTGCGTCCTCGTCAACTATCACGCGATAGAAATCTCGAGCTCATAATCTAATGACTAATGACTTGGAAAGCTCTCATTTTAGCGAATGCAAAGTGCATGGTGCTTGTTCGTCCGACAGTTGAGGAAAGTCAATGTGCAGTTCATTATATCAAGTGTTACCTGGATCCTGTTTGTGGCCCGCCAGACTGCGTCTTAGAGACCACTGCTTGCTGTGAGGCGCGGAATTGATTATCTAATTTGGAGAAAATACCTCCTAGGAACTACAGAAGGAAAAAAAAACATTAGGCAATAGAAAATATTTTATACGTGCCTCTGACGAGTTACGAGAACACAAGTGGAAATTTGGAAGAGCGAGTAATGCTGCGAGTCCACAAACCGCAGGTGATCCTTTCCACGACTTTTTCGACTTCTCCCATGCTTTGGCTAGTGATTCCATAATTGAGATTGAGACACGGAGAAAATTATTTTCTCTCACGACTAAAAGTCTCAAAATAAACTGAGCACAAGATATGACCACGAATATATAGAAACGTGTTAATTGGCTCTCAATCACTTATGAAAACAAATAAAAGGTACCTAGACTAGAACAAAAACAAAACAAAAGAAAAAAAAGAGAGAGAAACATCAGAACATCTTACTTCTTTGGGTTTTTGTTTATTATCGACTTTCTCTTGTGGAGTGTGAGCCCGCTGTCGTGCCAAATAAGACACCAGTTCAGTCATGCGCTTTTGATCTAAGAGAGTGAAAGAACAGATAAATTGTCAGTGATAATGTGTGAGGAGAGAGAATTAGATAATTAAGTACGTTTTATATATTCGCTTTCGCTGTCGGAAAATATAGAAGTCCAACATAGATATATTTGTTTTAGCTCGTTTTGCATTTCTGAGTTACAGGTTACTGTTCCAGTTCATTGACCGTAATGGACACCTGCTAGTTTGTTGTAGGATCATAACTGTAATAAGCGTTCAACTGTAATTGCTACCTGCGATAGTCTTGTTAAACTGTTATCTACCTGTGTTGTTTTGAAAGTTATTAATCTTGTAAACGTTGAATTCTGTTAGAGCCAATCGAGCTTTCTGAAATGTATTAGATAATATTTAGTTAAGAATTTTTAGTAGCTTTACCTAATCCTTTAGAATTGCGCTTTCGGCTTAAATAGTCGTGCCTTGTGAAATATTCTTTGGTTACATTCTGGCTGCATTCCAGTTATGTTCCGGTTGCATTTTGGTTGTGTTCTTAGATTAAAACGATATCGTTGGACCTAAGTTCTGAGTGCTGTTGACGTCTCTCAAGGTAATTCCCTGTAACAGATCCGGTACTGATCCCCGCAGCAAGAGAGTTTCCCAGGTTTTTACAGAAGTGCTTTCCCAGGCCAAAAACCTATTATCACAAATGGTAAACCACGTGTAACCAAAGAGTTTTTGTACACTGTTGTCGACACAACTTCTAAAAATAAAACGTAAAAAACCAATTTTACTAATACGAGGCTCTTGTTGTACAAAGCTTTAAGTGCACAGTGGAACCCCGCCTTACGGCCACTGCGTTATTGAGGCCACTTTATTCTAGCCTGAACAAAAAGCCCAGTCAGTCATTTTCTTAGCGTCGGTGTAACTAAGACCAGGGGCCTGTTTCTCGAAAGACCCGGTAAAATATCGGGCCCGGTAAGTCACCCGGTAAGTCCCCGTAAACTTTTCGGGTGTTTCTCGAAGCTCCCGTTATTTTCGATCCCGTTAATTTTTCCGGTAACTTGCCCGGTAATTTACGGGAGGTCGTGACCTCCCGTAAAGTTACCGGGGAGTCACAAATGTTGCAAAACCAAACAAAATGGCGGCCGGGGGCGGACTTTTTTGTTTCAAAGACGCCCCTTTCTAGCCGATATGGCTGACTGGGAAGTCATTGAACGATTTCGGTTCTCACGAACAAGAATAGAGTGGCTCGTTGAGGAGCTAAAGAACGAATTGGAGAGAAACAAGGCGAGAAACTGCCCGCTGGCGGAACCCACGTAAATATAATTGTTGTTGTTGTTGCTTTTTTTTTTTTACAGTTTGAAGGCGTTTGCATGGAAGCGCTATGTAACTGTGAAGTTCTACTTTATTGTTTTTCAAAACCAACAAACGGCGGGAAAAAAAATTAATGAATAGATAAACACTGTCATGTAAACGCCGATCACTCGCCGCTCGTTTTCGAAAAGGCTTCTTTGTATGAACATCAAAATGGGTTCCTGTTACGCAAACCTGATCTTACTGCAAGCCAAACCTTCCTGTGTTTTAATTGCAGATTTTTTTTTTACTATTTTTGGAGAAGGGAATTAGAAAACAGACATTCTACAAAAAGTAAACATAATAGAGCGATCGCGTAGAGTCGCATTAGGCAAGGTGCACAAATGCTGACAAATGTTGGTTATAGCATTTCTAGCTAGATGAAACACGAAGAAGCGTACTGTACTCACGATAGATAAACGAGAATAAAGAACATTAAAATTATTCTCCCCAATCACATAATTGTTTCAGTCGCATTTCCATTGATCTTAGCTTGCTTTATGCTAGAACAGTCGATTTGGGATCAGTGAAAATTACGCTTGATGTTTGCCGGAGAAAACGATTAAATCACGCCTAAAAATTTTAGTAAGATCCTTCCTTATTCCAAATATTCTGTACACTTACTTAAGCGAAATTCTTATCAGTATAAATTGGTGAAATAAGTGTTTGTAGCTAAATTTCGAGTTCTCAAGTTCACACTGTTTCCTCGGCGGTCCGCAGATCCTGTTTGATTGCTCGGTGAACATTTTGAATTAGAATGAATCACGGAAAAAGACAACACTCCTAGAAAAGAGCGAGATTGTCGATCGAAGTCTTCGAATCGAGCTACAAAAGGCAATTGATCATCACTTTCAAATAACATGACCATGCAAAATGACGATCTCTCTCAGTTGCTCTCCTTTGACACAACGATAACTTCGAAGTTAAACTTCGCACTGTTCTTCAAAAAGCATCACAGTCGCAACGACAACAGAATCGATCAGAATGGAATGTGTACGTATAGTCCCAAGTGTTTCTCCTTCTCTCGTGAACGAGCGTGAAGCGCGCGCAAGAGATTGGTAACAACCCGTTATTTTATCGGGCCCGGTAAGTACCGGGAAAATTTACGGGTGCTTCGAGAAACGCTATTTCGGGCCCGGTAAAGTTTCCCGTTAACCGGCCCGGTAAGTTATCGGGCCCGGTATTTACGGGAGCTTTCGAGAAACGGGCACCAGTTCTTAACCTATAATCAAGAGATGATTTATTTTCACGATTTTCTCAGTTTATTTACCTTCTTCTCGTTGTGCGTCTTGATTCCATCTCGCAGATCGTTGTGAATCCCACTTGTAACTTTTAAACGTGCTGAAACTTCAAAGCAAATAAGAAATAAAGATCAGAGGCGCTCTTTATTCGACACAAACCAAGATCGATTACTTATCACCAGCTAAGAACGCAGGCTCAGTTTACTGATTCTCTGGGATTCTGTTTGGATCGTAAAAGGTATTTGCTAAGCTCGATTTCCGCCGCTCTCTCGTGTCTGGTATACGTTCCTCCTTCCAGGGAGGCTCCTTTCCCGAACAGCGGCTGATAATCGAGCCTAGATATTTGTTCCTCATACTAAATAGTACACAAAGCCAATTAATTAATCACGTACTCTTTTCTGGATGCGGACGTGACTTTTCTTGGAGGCCGTGGTTTTTCTCGGGAAGAGACTAAAAAAGAAACATTAAAAAAGTTACAGGTCGATAGATTAGACACTTTTTCAAAATTTGCACGTAACAATGATGACAACGACAGCAGGAGTTTTCCTGTCTGGCTTTTCAACTCAACAACAACAACAACAACAGATTAGATTCTAACGTTTTTGATCCAAGTCATTATCCTCAGATTCAGGCTGGTCCTCGTCTTCTCCCACATCATAGTCGTCCTCTTTATTAGCTGTCTGAAGCTTCATCTTCCTCAGTGAGCCTCGGTGAACCAATCGACTGCGGCTTCGCCTGATAGAGGGTAAGTACTGCGAGGACGGGACAGCTTGTGATTATTACATGACAGAGTATCAGTTCGTTTATGCCGGCTGGGCAAAGGTCTCAACCTCGTTCCCAGGGCCTCCCTTCAGGGGGTGGGAAAGAAGAGAGATCTTGGAAACGAGGTTGCAAAGGTCTGTGGACAAAACAGCCTAATGGACAGGGAGTGTTGCTAATCTCACTAGTCCATCCCCACTCTCCCTTCCTTTCCACTCTACATGCATCATTGTGGTTAGAAGATTGTCATTGCAAGAAGATTTGTTACTTCACATCACGACTTATGCGGATTACTATTCATACTTACCGTCGGAAATTCAGACACTTTTCGGTCACTTGGGTCAATCATGTCCGATAACGCACTAGTATTAGTCTGGCAAATACAATAGAAAAAAAATCAATAAAACAACGTTGTAAAGAGAATTGCAGCACTTTTGCATGGGTTTCTCGGGTTTAAAGATGAGTAAAAGCTGTTACTCAAAGCTACAAACAAGAAGGTCAAATTAACACAAATAAAAGATGCCTGTAGAACATCGAAGTGTTACCTCCAAATCTCGGACGTGCATGCTCGCTAAAGCGATCTCCTCCACACCAAACACGTTCAATTCAGCAGACCTGTTACAAATTCACAGGTAAACAAACTTGCTCGGTATTAATAACAGTATTTATGTGCTCCAACTTCTATTAAATGATCTCTATACTTTTCCTTACAAAGTATACGCCTCTCTTTATCTCGGACCTCTCAATCTAGAGTACAACATAACATGACCATAAGGTCACTACGTCAGAAGTGGGGATAGGCCCTTTGTAGGATTCGGTCACATGGTACAAAATCAGCCATGCTGGGATGCAAGTTACACAGTGGGACTTCCAAAACAAAGGAAAGTCAAGCTGGACTTGTTCAAGTTGCTTTGTTTTGAATATTTCCCACTGTGTAAGATCTGGCCCATTATGGTGACTTTCAGTACGGCGTGACCGGATCGCGCAAAAGAACTCTTACAAGGCACTGATAAATTTAGTTCTGCGCCCCAGTAATGTTGTTCAAAGGGTGTATAATGCTGTCCGCCGGATAAATCACTTTCCAGTGGATAGCATGGTTTATTTTGCCAACACTTCTCCACTGGATATCGATTTGTTTGGTGGATAGCGTTATCCACCCTTTGAACAACTGGCCCCAGGTGGATTAAAATGGGCTATTTTGCAGTTGCGAGGTTAGCTACCTGGTCTGTGAATGCAAGCAAGGCTGGAGGTGACCTTGCTTTAATACAGAACTCTCTGTTTTGTTTTTCTCATTTAAATGCACCTAGTTAGCATAAGAACAACTTGATTTACACAACAAAAGCAGTGAGGTCTTTATCAAAACAAGGTCACCACCAGTCTCGCTGCCATTTAAAGGCCAGGTCACTGAACAGACAACTGTAAAATGGTCTATCGTCATCACCTTGCACTTGATAATCTGCGGTATGGCACGCAGATAGCGCTCCTATGCGCAAACAAATCCTCCACTACCGCTGGGTTATTGGTGATCTTTTGCTGTCCTTGTGAGGCTGAATTCTTATTCGATGACAACTCTGATGCCGGAGGGATGTCTGGAACTTGCTCGGAAGTTTCATCCATCTCTGATGGTTTGTCTTTCTCTGGTTGAGATGAGCTCTCTAAATAAAATCAGATTCATGACCATAATTGCAATTAGTTTGCTGCAATCAATGTTCCCTTCATCGTGACATGCTCAGTAAAAAGCAGTGGGAATTTATAAAGTTAATTCGCAACCTCGTTCCTAGGGAAGACAAGAGACCCTGGGAACAAGAAAAACCCTTATCAACTTGTAGCCTGCGAACAGGCTCACCTTTGAGTCACGCGCGTGAGCGGCGAAGAGCAAAGCGATCCGGCCGGAAGGAGCCTGGTGAAGAGGCGCCAAGAAAGGTCTCAACTTCGTTCCCAGGGTCTCTCTTCAGGGGGCCGGAAAGAAGAGATTTCGCGCAGTAGCGCGCGCTTGTGCTCCAACGTGAGCCTGCTCGCAGGCTAATCAACTTGTGGCTAACTTGTGAATTATTTCTATCATAATACCACGGGTGTTATCACTTAACTCCTACACTTCCATCTTTATTGCCACAAAAAGTCGGAAGTCGGAAGACAACTTACAGAAGTTCTCTCTGATGATGCCAACACGTGACTTTGCAGTTTTTAACTGTGAATATATGTTCTTTAGAACAGTTTTCATTTGCGTGTCGTAAAACCAAAACCACAGTAATCACCCTAGCAAATCAAAAAGGACAAGCAATCTAGTGAACCAATCAAAGCTCGAAGTAATTACGTGTAGCTGACGCAAAGGGCGGGAAAACGCGTGCGGGCGAGTCACGATCGTTTTTGGTTTCATTTCTGATTGGATGAAAAAGTGGCGCGAGATTTTTAAGCCAATCTTGTAGCGTAGTTGATGCAAAACCAATCACCTTTCGACACTAAAGGGAAAACCGCTCTACTTTGATTAACTCACAGTAAGAACTAGAAATGTTAACAAATGATAACTATTCTATCCTCGTGTCCCATACACAACAGGTCACAACAACGAGGAGCCATTTCTTTGAGATTCGCAGTTACTTGTTTCACGGTTTACTACATTGACAGAAATTTACAGCAAGTAAAACACTATTACTTTCTTCTCCTGTATTTTCCTGCGCGTGTTCCTCGTTATTTTCTGTTGTAATGTCTTTGTCTGTTTTCTCGTCAGCTGGTTCATCTGCACTGGTTTTGCTCTCTGCTGCGGTTGATTGAGGGGAACTTAACGTCGGTTTGTGATCACGTACACAGCATCCCTGTTGACAACACAAATACACTTCAACTTTGCCTAGTTTCTGTACGGCTTTCTCTCAGGTCTTCACGGTCAATTCACTTCGGTGTCGTAGCCGAGACAAAGGGCTGGACCATGTGGTCCAAAAGGGATTCACCGCGGCGAACTATTGAGGCCTAGGAACTTTGCAGCACTTCAACCAGTTTCGTAAAATCGAGAGCTGAGAATAGCGACAAACAGACAGCTGATCTGATGTTTCGCTTTATATAATCCTGACGGTTTAGCTTACACCATTCTTTGCCGGTTCACCACGCAGCCCACTAGCTATTATACAAACATTAAAACAACCAAGAAACTTACAGATGTCTCTAAAGACGGATCAAAATGCAGGACTCGCTGCTGACAACACGGGTACACCCCAACTATCTTAGTAGCCGTACACTCCATGTTTCCAAAATCCACAGCCATTGGGTGATAAATACAGTGACCCAGCTCTGTGCAAGGAAAATAATCATCGCACCGATGGCAGTAGAGAATATTCACTGTGCCCCATAATCTGTGAAGAAAACAGGATGAGTGTGTCACCCAGAAATCTCTTTGCTTTGTTCTCTTTGCTTTGTTCACGTACAGCGTACTTCAACCAATCAAAGCGCAGATGTTGTGTTCTCAACCAATCAGGTATGTGTTGAAGATCGTGACGTATGTAACTGTTCTGGCGCTTGCCGCCGTCTGCGCGTTTCTGAGCTCTGATTGGTTGAACGCTAACCATGTGATGGTCTCTGTGGTGATTTTCAGTTTGTTTTCATAGTAAAGCATGTATTGTCAAAAAAAGAAATGCTTAGTCAGGTAAATGAAAATCATATAAAAGTTTAACCTTTTTACAACACATTTAGGTCGAAAAACTATGGTAATTAAGGACACTATCATCTCAAGTAAAAAATTGTCGATTAAAAAGAAAATTCCTCCAAGAACATTTCTGAAATTATTCGAAAAACATTGAGGTAAATTTGACACTGGTCTCACCTCCAGTAAACCTCTTTCCAGGATTTCACTTCTTCACGTAAACCAAGGAGGTAATCATTTACATCCCAACTAAAATCTCTGTATATGAAAAAAACATAAAGAAATTAAAAACGAGAACAAAACGAAGAAATTTGAGTTAAAAAACGATCGCTTTATCAAAAAAACGCGATCACATCAATAAAAATACTAAATAGCTTGAAGTTATGTCACTCGTCTTTTTGTCCCCCAGCGTCCCTCAGGGGAAGGGAGAGAAGAAGGGGCTGAGGCGATGGATCAAATCCCCCCCCCCCCCCCCCCACGGGAAAAAAGTGTTATTACTTACACTGGAACCGGTTAATACGGTCACCAACGGGCCATGAAAATTTGGTCGTATTACTGAGGTGGGCGTATTAACGGGTAGGGTCAAATTTCAAGAGTGGTCTATGTTGAATGACATGTTAAGATATATATCACAATTATAAGTACATACAAGATTAACAATGGGAAGATGAACATAACTGGTTTGCGTGGCCGTATAAATGGGGTAAAATTATAAACTTAAGGATTATCCAAGCTTATCCAAGTTTGGGTTTCAGAATGTGGCCGTTGGCCGTATTAACGGGGTGGCCGCATTAACGGGGTTTTCTTATAAGTAAATGTTTGGGCGTTTCGCCGAGACAAAAAACGTGGCCGTAATAACGAGGTGACCGTAAGGCGCGGTTCCACTGTACTCCGAAGATCGAACTAATTCTTCTTGGTCACCAGGTTAAAAAATTATAAACTGGGGGACAATAACTGGGCCTGTATTAATATTCTAAGAAATTGTTAGACTTCACGATCAAACACAAAGTTTTAAAAGCTTTTGTTGATGACAAACAATGAGAGAATTTTAAAGATTTGGCATTTGGAGTAAGAGGGTTAACAACTTCTAAAGAAACTCTCGACTGGGTCAGCAATCACTCACTTTAATAAGACTCGTAGTCAAATCTGCCGAGAAACGAAATCTCACCGTGAATGAACATAAGACACCTTTCCTCTGTGATTTACCATCATTCTGTTTGGAACACATCTGAGTTTGCCTTGTGATTCTGCAGTCAGAAGCTTTCCACAAGCAATGCACCTAGCAAAATATTCAAGCCAACAACATTTACGTTTGCAAGATTGTAAAATTTGTAGTTGTTTCTCTTTCCGCACAGAAGGGAGGGGCACTCCAATATAAAAGCTATAGGGGTATGTGCCGCTGTGAAGGGTATGGTTTTCAGGCAGTTTAGTCTGGGATAGGGTATAGAAATCAGAAACGTTTCGTCTAGAATAGGATATTAGGGAGCTTAAGCAAACCACGACGGCAACGGCAACGAAAACGCCGTCACACAAAAGGTTTAATGAGCAAAACAATAGCTGTGCACGTGCGTTATAAATCTTTGTACATTTCTTTGCCGTCCTCTGCAAAACAACAACGTGAAAAGACCAAGTTTTGGGTATTTTGAAGAACGTGAGCCACGACGGCTAATATTTCGTATTTTCTTCTAAAATTATTCACTGGCGTTACATCTTTAGTTTGAGTAGCGTTTTAGACCGCTCGGCTTGCAGAACAGTTCTAGATAATTGCGAAATTCAAAGGTAAAATTTAAGTCCATTTTTTTCCAGCCGCCGTCCTTGACGTTGCCGTCGTCATTGCGTAAGCTCCCTATAATTTACCGGACAAGTGGCCAGTGTATAAATAATTTAGTCCAGACCAGCGTTCTTTACGGTCTGGGGTTCTACCGAGGTTCTGTGAAGCAGATGTCCTGGCTCTAGCGAGTTTTTTTCATTGACAAGCTACTCATTCGTGAAATCTTGTGTGATTTCACTTTCGATTTCTGCTACCCTGTCCAAACCTCTCTTGTAGCGAAGCAGACGTTTATAACATTTAGAGCGTCAAATGCAGGCGGCAAGATCGCTCCCGACGTAAACGGACAGATTGACTTTTGTTGAATGTAGGATTCAACATACTTTCACCTTCTCCTCACTGGAAACTTTTTATTTGCATTTATTGCATAGAAAACAAAACTTGCACGTTGAAATCTTATTGGTTATTTCGCATTGTGAAACAATTCCACATTCTAAAATTATCGCAGGTTTCCGGTTCTCGCTGGCAGCATCTCGCGTGTACGCGAGTGTCATATTCTATCGGGGAAGTTTACTTGCAAACAACAAAACAAAAGTTTGACGTCACGAAAATTGATCTCGCAGATATTTTGTTTCTCAGCGCGTGAAATAAGACCCCCCAAAAATCAAATACTCTAACTAGCCCTGTTTTATGGAACGTAATTTCTGCGTATAGCAAGAACTGGTTTTTCTGTTTCCGGATTTCAGATTCCAGAATCAGGAGTCCATGATCAGGAGTCCACGTTACATTGCGTTACGTTGCGTGGGCTGGGTTGGGTTGGGTTGGGTTGCGTTGCGTGGGTTGCGTTGCGTTGCGGTGCCAAAAAGAAACAAGGGGGTTTCAGTCATTACATTGTCCAATCGAAAACTCGGATGAGCATGACAGAAGGTCTACCATGAGCTTTCAGAACATGTCATGTTGCAACATCCGCACTGAAAACCTATGGGTTGGACAATGCTTGTTCCACAGACTTAAGGTCTAGTTGTCCCTAGTAAGTTTGATTGGATGTTTTGTTGGCTGTTACAGGTTGTTCATGATCAGCATTTTTTCAGTCTTCTATTTACCTAAACAAGGTGCTAGCATTTGACGATGAACTTGATGATAGTCTTGGATCAAACAACTCCTCTATTTTCTTGCAAAACAATTTGCTGCAGGGAAAAACAACCAAAAATGCCAGTAAAGACTTGCACAAAGTTATCTACTGAAGGTGGTAGTGAAGGTCTTTTCTCACTGCATATGAATTTTGTGTAGGTGACTAGCAGCCCGGGGGGCACTGCCATACAAAGTACCTCCCCCGGGACTAGCAGTTACCTTGCAAAGACACAGATCAACAGCATTAGCCAAGAATCAATTTACATGTAGAACTACATCTCAATGAGAAAAACAAAACTTATAAACAGATAATTCAGCTTTTTATGCACGTTGTCTACTAAATCCATGTTCTCATCTAAGTCTCTCATCTCTGTGCATCTGTATGACATTTAATTGTACAATCCTATGTCTTGAGAAACTGACCTTTTAAATTTATCCTTGCGATCCTTAATTGCCTCCAGCTCATTGTGATTAAAAAGCTTTGCCATTCTTAAAGAGAGTCCAGTTAAAATCATAAAATTAATCAAAATCTCAAGGCAGTTATACTGTAATCTCTGAAATACTTCTTTCACAAGCACAGTTTGCTTAGTTTAGATTTTCAAGTTCCTGTTTCTTTGAATTTTTTCAGTAAATAGAAACTTTGTGCTATAAAGAGAGAAGTACCAAACCTGCAGGAAAAAAATTGAACTCCACTTGTCTAAATGGTCACCCTGTAGGCTGGTTCAACTGGTTACATATCAGTGGTGTAAAATTTGGGAGCTATGTCAACTTGGTGGAAGATGTATTAACTTGTCTCTTTCATGTTTCCACCTATGTTAATGTAACTTGTGCCATGATGCAAAGTCATCAGTTTAATCAATGATTTGATTAACTCTAACTACTTTATTTTCTCTCAATTGGCTGCCTGTGAATACAGTTGTCTCCCCTCACTCCCAGGCGGCTGTAATTACAGGCTAGCTGACTAGAAGCACCAAGGAAAAAATTCCATGAGGCTTATAACTTTCACAGACTTCAAATGTGAAAAAAAAAAATGTTCAAATGTTGTTGTTTATAGTGGTCAATGCGCTTAGCTACACCTAGCTAGTTCACAGGCATGCCACTTTAAATGAAGGAAAGAAATATATCAACTAAACGTAATAGGCTTAAAAATCCCAACCGGCGGGAGGCAAACCAGTTGGCTATTTACAAGCATGACTGAGGAGTTGAACTAGAGTCTACCGAGAAACAACTCCAGCTGAGTGGTCAGAGCGGGACTTGAGCCCGCAACCTCTGGATTTCAAGTCTGGCGCCCTAACCACTTGGCCACGCTGCCTCCTTCTAGTGAACCATTGAAAGACCACCTATAAGCACACACAAAGGCATGCTGCAGAGCACTTGTACATGTACGTGATAAAATTGTCCCATGTGACTGCATTCTTTCCACATACCTGGTGACGAGCTTGTCATTGATGCAGTTCATGTTACAGGGTGTGGCTACAATAGACGTCATATTCTGATGACAGAAGTCAATGCACTCAGTTACCTGAAATAGATCACCACACAAAGACTCAGGAAATATGCATTTTACTGTGTCACACTAGTCTTCAATCTGCAAATATTGATTTCAGGTTTGAAAGTACATAGTTTTTTTATAAAACTAATTTCATAATTAACGTGTACCTACCAATGCATCCATCTTTAGAAAATCCGATGATATCAAGATAGATATGACATTATTTGGTTCTGTGGGGACAAAAAATACATGTATTTCAAATTTACAAAAGGTACTACATGTATATAATCCAATTATGGCAATTCACACTGATATATGATTGAACAAATCAGTGGAAAAAGGCATAGCTTGGGAGAGGAAGGAGCAAAAGACAAAAGAGGAGGGAAATGTGGGAATGTCGAAAACTCATAACGGAAACACTACGAACAAACCATACATTAAACCAACAAAGAAAAAAATGTACAAGCAAAAGCAGGGCCAAAAGCTAAGCAGAAGCCTGGCTGCTAATCCACTAGTAAACATTAAACACACTAAATATTACACCAAATTGAAATTGAACTTGAGGAAAAACTAAGTTCACTAAGTTCATACAGTTTTCAACATTTCTTGGAGGGGTGTGGCAGTCCCCCATTCTCCAGAGAATGGTTAAAAACACATAACAGAAAACAAGGTTTTATTTTTTCTTTTTGAGACTGTTTTGACAAGTGTTACAAATGCTTCTGACCTGCAATGTAGCATCCCCTTTGATGCTTTGCTTTTTTTGATACAATACATTGTATAGAGTACTTCCAACAATTTTAACAGTAGGTTTGTTATGCAATAGGCTCAATTTGCTGTTCAAGAAGTCCTCACCAAGTTTGGGTTTTCTTTCTTCAGATGTCGACTTGTTCTTGTCATGAAGCCGTCTCTTGACATATTTCATCAGCCAATCAAATATCTGTACATCACAGTGCACAGAAATATCTACCTCCTCCCATCTCTGGGCTTCCACTGACAGATACTCCGCAAAATATCTCATCTCACTTATCAGCAGATCCCTTGGGCAAGTGAAGTCCTGTTTCACTGGACAGGCCAATAATTAAAAATGTGTAAAAATTGATAATGTTATTACTAAAATCAGTAAAAATTGTATCGCAAAATACTTGTTACTAATAATTAGTAGTACATTATTTTTTTAGTAATAATATAAACATGAGTGTTTTACTGGAAAATACACCACTCGTAAAACTCATACAAAACTGGAGGGTAACAAGTTATTAAAGCTCAGTGAGTAATTAAGAATTGGATTATTACCAGTTAAATAATAATTTTGGTAATTAAAAATAAAGTTTTACTTACAGTTCTTGCTTTCATCACACACATGGATCACCATGTTAGGCCTACAGGCAAGAAGCAATAAAGAGAGTTTCAGTAATGCAGCCTAGATTCCACTGTGGATATGATTAATCAAATGTTATCATAATGGCATATCAGGAGATTCAGATAGTAATACATTAAGGTAGGAATGTAACAGAACTTTGCAAAAAATTGAATTTACATTGAAGGGAACATATTTCACTCACCCTTGCAATGACTCTATACTAGAAACCTGTGATCTGGCTGATGAAGCCTGCCTGGGAATCGGCCTCTGTACAGGAAAAAAATAACCCAGAGCATATACATTTATGGTACATAACATTATTCAACCATTCATACCGGAAATGATATGTACAATCTAGAATTTCTTAAATTCTTGTTATAAAGTACAGAATTAGAGAATAAGTGACTGTTGATACCACCACCACTTGCACTGTCTCCCTTTTCCAAAACAATTCAAAAAAACCAAAATGAGACAGCCAAATTAATTTGGCCAATCAATTTAATCAATTTTCAGAGAATGTTTCATCAATAACTAAAGATGTACTGCACTGTTGCAACATAGATTTGGGTAGATATGATCTTAACAAACTAACATTTTATTAATAAGTAGTATATCAGGGCTAACTTTTTTTCACTAAGTGACAACTTAAGAGCTTAAACATACATTACTTTATGATAAAACAACAAAAGTACCTGCTTAGATTCTCTGCCAGTTTCCTGGTAAGATGTTACTTCAGATGTCCTGAAAATTAAGTGTAGAGTAAAAAAAAAATGGGAAAATGAAAAATGTAGTAATTACATCAATTTTCTATTATTATAATAATTATTATTATTATTAATATTATTATTTAAATTAGCTAATTAGTTTATGTAGTAGGTCTGCAACAGTCCTTTGGCTTTTACCATTTCAACCTATTTGTCAATTAAACTACCGATATATCAGGGCTGTCATTAAGGGCCGTAAGCCATAACACCTGTTACGGCTGAGTATGCTTAATCTTCCCTTGATGCTATGGGTGAAATCCCCTGTTGCTTAGAGAATTCACCCCCAAAGTAACAAATTTGCTATGGGTGTGGAGAATAAGGCTACAGGTGACTAAAAAATTAATGACAACCCTGTACATGTAAACTAGATATCAAAACCATGTCATTATTCATGTGTATGTTTAATTTTTAGAACTGAAAAAATATTGAGAAGATCAATCATAAGACTTACAAGTTTGATTACCTTTCATGGCCTTCGCATCATCACATCAGAAGCAACACAAAAATTATGGTGATACAAGAGAAACCCAAAAAATGAAATTAGTAAATGTACAATTTTTCACTGTTTAAACACTCTGGACCTTGTTACAATTATATTTACTTGGAGGCCTTAGACAGTGTTCCAGATAATTGAGGGGTCTCAGGTCAAAACCCCCACAAGGTCAGCTACATGACCCAACAAATTAATAAAGAAAATTGTCAGTAATGATCCTCGTTGGCACCCTGCCTTCAAAAACTTATCTGGAACCCTGCTTAGAGAGTGGTGGTCATGAATTATTTGTCCCGCAACTTGACCATAAAAGCAAGTATTTCATGCATAAATTATACATGTATATATTCTACATTCAAGGGAAGCAGTAATTCTTTGAAAAGGTCCAGGATAAGTTCCAGCTGCACTTTGGCCTGAGGATGGTAAATTACCTTAATACAATTAAATAAACCTGTATATGCTAACTAATAGGTCTGAGCAAGATAGTTCTAAGTCAGTGTGTAGTCCCAGAAAATAGATCCATACCTCCCTCACAGATGGGATGTTCTTCTAAGAAACCCTCACCCCACCCCTCTGGAAATTCCATTAGTTAAGCTTCACACATTTCTTTAAATTTTTTTTGCTTTTTCAGAACCTCTGGCACCCCTCAGGAAATTCCAATCTCTTCTGTCGGGTCAGAATATGGATATTTTCTGGAACTGCACAATACAATCAGTCTAACCTGGATCATGATCAGCAGCACTTTGTTCCTCTATAGAGTTAGCTTCTCTGGTAGCTGGTTGAGAGTTTGTTCTAATCGTCCCCTGTGTTGCTGTCACACTTGCTGATTCTTTATCATCAGCAAAATGCAGGACAGAGTTAAGGAAGCTGGAAAGGTTTTTGGAACCAACAGATGAATGCATCAGGGAGGGATTAATCGTACTTAGTGCTGCGGTCTGCTGGATTTCTTTCCACCTTTTGGCACACTGGAAAATATTTATAAAAATAAGATAACTACACATCCACTTCTCATTTATCAGTGTGTATTCAAAAATTATTGTTGATATATGATCCAAAAATAACCTGCATTGACACAGACATCACTTATCAAAATGCCCTGACGTTTCCCTGACTTTTGATTTGTACTGGTAAAAATACAATTTCCCTCAAATAAATACAAAATGTCAGATCTAGTAGTGGCTTCTGGAATGAACTTATAGCTGCCCTTTCAACTCATTCAATAGGACTGGTAAGTTTTCAATAAATTCTCCTTCTTCATAAAGTAAAAATATCTTTAGTTAGTGATCACAGTGACTCCAAATGTTTCTTCTAGCGTTCAATGGTATTAAATCAGCCATATTAAATTATTTCAATTTTCCCTGACTTTTTTTCAAAATGTCAATTTTCCCTGACTCAAAACAAAATTCTCTGACTTTTCTCTGAACTTGAATAATTTTTTTTTCCCAAACCATTCCTGACCTGTGGCAACCCTGGCATTGATGTAAGCTCGTCTAATGCCATAGCACTATCTTCAAAAAGTCTGCAGGGTGTTTAGTAGCAGAGCATCTCTGCATACAGATACATATTTATTTTTAACAAAGCCACATTTAGCCTATTACAACAACAGTCACCTTTTATGAAGAATGTATAAGCTTACGTATGAGGGAATGTTTTTAGAATGATATGCAGAACACAAAGTAAGATAATGTGGTATTTTGTCAGTGATTGCAATCTATTTGATTAGATCTTGGATAAAATTAAAATATCAAACCTGCTGTGGCGTGCTTCCTGGAATTAACTTCGCTACTCCTTCCCAGTTTTTGCTCTCTGACTCCCTGAACTCCGAAGAATTCATCAAAGTTCTCAGCATTAAATCCACTGCCAAATTTTGGGACATCATTAATGTTTGTTTTTGGCTGCAGGGAGTTAAAACTTGAACAACTTTCAGTGCATGTTGATCTTATCCCCTTAAGCTTCTCCCATCAAAGAAGAACATGATATCAGAGAGAACGACATAATCTGGACCAAAAGTAGCATAACGAAAAGTGGAAAATTGTTTTCAATGGTTGCGAAGTCTAAAAGTCACCGACGGACGCCATGTTGTATCCAAGCAGCTTTTTAGCCTCCAACCCTCCTCGGTCAGATATCCCTCGAAGACCAACACTTCGCGCGCTACTTCGCGCGCGTAAATTCGACTCGCACGTTGAACGCGAGTTAGCTGTTATCCATTTTACTCTGTTTATTATTTGGCCAAGAAAGGTTTCGAAAAGAAAGGACATAAATCAAATATTTTCATTTTCCCTGAGTTATGGTTGCAAAACTTAGAAAGGATTTTGCCCATCCCTGAAATTTTCATTAGCGTAAAATTTGATACTTTCTGAGCTAAAAGTCAACCAAAAACAAGCTATACCTTGAGTAAACCGACATCGTAAAGAATGTGAGTTTGCTCAAAGGTCAAGAAAAGTTAGCCCAAGTCTTTTGGACTATAATAATAATAAAAAAAACTAAAAGACTACAAACTGACTACAAACATCCACCAAGCCAATCGGATTACAGCATTTAATTCATATTGATTGCTCGGGGTAAAGCTATTGGCGACTATGATACAAGCTGTGATGAAAGGGTAACATTTTTTTAAGAAAAGTAGTGGCTGATGTATACATGTAAAGATTTAATTAAGCAAAAGAGCAACGTGGAGAACAGCTTAAGACAGAAGTGCTCTGTAGAGAAAGTTTTGATTTTTTCTCCTCTATAAGTAAATATTTAAAATTCAAGTCAAAATTTTTTAGTTTATTGAAGAGCTTGCAATTAACGAGTGAACCGCCCATTACGTTTTGTGTTCAAACAAAGTAATTAACACTTTAACATCCATTCGACCCGATTCGAAAAAGTGCTATGCTGTTGTCCTATATCCTTTACGATCAACTTGCCTTTTTCTTTAAAGAATATTACAGGCATAACCGTGTTACTGCACGTATTTGGTAGCACTTTCAACTTTCAGTTACGCGCTACGTGTGTGTTCGTTACGTCAATACGCGTGGTGAATCGTGTACCGTAAACGTGATCGCGTAGTCCCTCGTTATTATTGCCGTCAGAAGAGGTGTCACTTTTATGCAAAACTACTGAGTTGTAGTAAGTACCGACAATAATTGAACTCTCACAATAGATGCATTTTATATGCAATTACAACGCTACCTATAAAATAATCATATCTGCAAATGAACCTTTTCTTTTACTCATTTCAAACTTGAATGGATTGCAGATACTCCAAATTTGCCATCATCGTTAAAAAAAGTTTTCTAATTAGTAAGTCCAAGAAGTCAGAAGTACCAATGTTGTCAGTAGTGAACGTAAAACTATATGCCCCCACTTGTAAACCTCGAACTTTAGATTAAAATTTGATATATTTTCCTCAGGCTACGATCTTTTCGTTATTGAAAAATCAACCTGTTATTAATAATGAATGCATTTGGTGTTTTAATATTTCTTTTACTGATTTATACTGAAAATTAAAATAAGTTTTTACTGCCAGAAGACGTTGTGAAGCTGTCTATATTTTGTATTAATATTTGTGGGACGTCCAAGAGAAAGCTGGTCTGGGTTCGATGAGAAAAAAGCGTATCTTACGAGTTCTCATGGAACACAGATCACCCCACACTAAATAACAGCAAATTATTTTTAGCCATTCAGTTCCACTTCGCTCCTTTCTCGTAAAAAGTAATTTACAGAACAAAGGAGTTAATGCAAATTGATGGGAAAATATACAGGTGGCTTTGCTTCATTTATAACATCACTAAAATCACCTTTTGTGTTAAATGTTTTACCCACGCAATTGGCACGTTTTAAATTTAGAAAACTTCCAGTTGTCAGGAACAGATTCACTTGGTCTTGTTGCAGTGAAGCGGACCAAACATGAAAGGTGAGCCAGGTTTCAACTGTTTTTCCAGTTGGATAAAAACCGGAGATAGAAACGTCAATTTAATCCTTTTTCGACAAGCAAAGTTCAGAAAGGCACAATCGTGAAATGCGTTTTTAAATATTGTTTACTGGTCAATTCCGCCAGAGTTAACGAACTTTACATGGTCTTCCACAGCTTTCAACTAACCGCACTGTTTTGTTGGTTTTAAGACCAATATTTTCAAATATAGGGTAGTGTGTTCCCAAATGTTTAAATTATTACTTTATATATAGTTTTTTTTTTTTTCTAAATCTACCGCTACCTTGAATTGAAGCTAAATAATTTAAGTAGGTGATTGGCAAATTTAGAATTTGTGTCCCTTCATCTACGAAATCGTTAGGTAACTTTACCTTACAGAAACGCTGGTAGATTTTAAGTGTGGTTTTCGGTTTGCCGTATGAAAACAAATTGTACTTGCTGGATTAAACCTTTGGATTAACTTTCTTCTTCACTTAGGAAATGTAAATCTAGGACATAGTAAAAAATTGCTTCTTAAGTTTTAATTAGAGTGAAACATTTTAGCTCTGCATCATAAGTTTCATCAGTGGCTCACTTAAAGTCCTCCCTCCCTTCTCTCTGAACCGAATAGTTTTTACGAGAAGAGTCATTCGCTTTCCTGATCGACATTTCTGAATCTTAAATGTAAATAATAACGTTTTAAGATGCGATGCCAACCAAATTTCTACTGACAAACAACAAGCTCATGTTGCAGAACGAATTCGTAACGTTCGACATGGTTGTTTCGGCCAATTTTCAACAGCATCCTGCCAATTTTTGACTCGAGTCGAAGAAGAATGACAAATTGATAGCAAGCCACAGCAGGGACTCCTTAAACACAGGAAGTTATAGTTTTAATAAAGGAGAATTATTTAAGGTGATCCCTTGAACCTGTGTACGGTAATGATACATCGATGGGTGGTTTTGTTGACAAACGCGAATGCGAGGTGATAATGAGAAACTAGAAACATTTTCAAGGAAAAAAATTGCCGCTAGAAAAAGGTCAAGTTCAGGGTTGACCACGATGAATTAACTTCATTCCCTTGAGCAGAGCCATTAAAGATGTTCTATTCTTCGTTTGACTTCATTTTAACTTGAGGACAAGACATTTCTTGTACCTGCATATAGCGAGTTCAGAAAATGTTTTGTTAATGAAAGGGCACGTGTGTTTTGGTCAAAGTTTGTGTTTCATGACGACACTTAAAGCAAGTAAACAACGCCAACAACACCTAAAATCAGGTCAGAGAAAATTTTATAAGACACATTTCATGTGAATGTTACTAATTGTTACGTAGTGACTATTTTTTATCATCAAGAAATGTTCCCCTTTATAGCTCGTTTTATTGCTTGATCTTCACTAGTTTTCAACTCCAAGCGCAAACTTTAAACAGGTCTTTTACCTGTGTTACTTTGGAGTAGTTTTGGTGAAAGATATAAATGCTGAGTTCATTCCAAAGCCGAACGGCTTTTCATCCTTTGAACAACAGGGCCGGGCTACCGTTATGTAATATATCAAACACGAAAGACCGTGTTTGACCACATCTCCAAACACCGAGAGGAGAGATGAAAATACGACGCGCAGTATTTTTGACGAACTTCGAGGTGTTTGGAAATGTGACCAAACACTGTCTTGAGTGTTGATTTATCTTCTCAATCGAAACCAAAACTAAGGAGAAAACAGAGAAATAAAATCGTAAAAATATATGCCAATTAAGATCAGATATCCAAACACTGTCACGGTCATGGTTTCCTTTGTTTAAACATGATGAAGTATTAATGAGTTTGAGAAAGAATTTTCTACTGCGTTTGAGTCTTCTCGCAATACATACCTAACTAAGTACTCCACAACGGCGCAACGATGAAGTCAAGACCTATAGATATTCATTTAGTTGTGTTACACGGCATGTACAGGAAGTTGTTTTCAGCTCTATGCATTAAGTTAATTTTCATTTTCTTTCCGTTATTCCTTAGGCTTAATGCTTATCCAAACTGCATGTCTACTGTGTTCACTGTTCGTATTGGTCTCGCCAGCGCCTTTTGAAAACGAGATTCGTACCACTGAAAATGAAAAAGAAGAAACCCTTCCCCCGATAATGCTTGCAGTGCCAAAGCGTTCAGAAAAAGAATTCCCCGAGAGAGAAGAGAACAGAGTGCGTGATGAAGAAGAAAATCGAGAAGCGGAGGAGAGAGAACTCTCTGAAAAATTTGAGCGTCCGTTTAACGAGGAAAATGCAGAGGAGTTCTTTAGAAGACTAGAAAGGGAGCTTGCTGTGGAATTGGCTGAAAGAGAAAGTCATGGTGAGGAAACCGGGAAGAAAGCAGCGTCCCGTGGCTGGGAGTTAATAGGGAGGGAAGCTCCTGAACAAGATGAAGAAATGTTTGAAGAAAAAGATGCGAGAGAACTTGCGGAGGAAAATGAAATGGACAGGTTTAACAGGGAGCTTGAAAGAGAGACGGTAGAGAAACTGGCCAGGGAAATAACTGAGGAGGAGGAGAAGGAAGAGGAAGAGGAGAAGGAAGAGGAAGAGGAGGAGGAGGAGGAAGAGGAGGAGGAGGAGGAGGAGGAGGAGGAGGAGGAGGAGGAGGAGAGAGAATTCCCTGAAAGCGATCAAGAAAGGTACGAGAGAGAAGAACATGAGGAAAATCCAGCGCTGAAACGGAAAAGGGAAGAAGAGGAAAACCGGGCCACAGAAGAGGAAATGAATTTTAGAAGAATGCTGGTAGACCCAAGTGAAGAAATTCCTGAATCAGAGGAAAGTTCTGATGAACATCAAGATCTGAGTACACGTGCCGAACATCCTCCTAAACACATGCGCGAATTAGAGGCTGAAAGGGAACGAGAGGGCTTTGATTTCCGTGGAAACAGGGAGCGTGAACGTGAGGAGTTCAGAGAGAGGCAGCGACAGCGCGCCCTCGGAAATGGCAGAAAATTTCACGAGAGAGAAATGGAGGGGCGCAAACAGCGTCAGGAAATAGGTTCCCATGGGGCAAGGCGAGAAGAAAGAGAAAGGTTCCGGGTTCGAGCCCGCGGGGAGTAACAGACCGTAATCGTAATGTGACTTGTCAATTTTCTTAAATAATGTTTCCTGTTTGTCAATATATCTCCAACATTTTTAATCCCGTCAACACTATATATAAATTCACTTTTTTTGTCTGGAACATTGAACAGTTTCCCTGATTCATGCGTTATAAAGGAATGACAATTTAATCTGTAGACGAATGCTCTCATTAAATCGTGTATTACAACACAAAAATAGCGAGTCTAATTGTTATATTGGCTCATCTCGACCAACTTAACCTAGATTTTTCGACAGAGCAGTGTTCAATTGAGTTTTGTAAAACTAAAACCAAACCATTTACTTACCAATTAGACTACGCAGCTAATCTCAAACCATAGTAAAGCAAAAATCAAAACCAAAACTAAAGTAATTGCCTGATTACTTTCGACAATCATTTGGAAACTGCTCTATAGTACGTTTTCTAAATTTACCGCAATCTTCTCTCGTATTCACATTCAGGTTCGTATCTAGTTCATCATCAAACTTTCATATTTTTCGATCTTTGCAGACTTTTATTCTTTGGGTTTTCTTCGACGAGGAAGTGTGACGAAGATGATCGTATACGTCCCACGAAATGCCTAAACTCCTTCAACACTCATTGCTGATAACCTACTAAACAAGGACCCTTAGTCGTGATCAAATTTGTTATTTCCTTACTTATCCCTAGACACGCCTTATTTTTATAACTTTAGTGAGAAGGTTCCTTTGAACTGCGGAGTGAAGTGTCCCGTCCACGAGCTCAACATGACAACTGTGCTCTTTATGAGCTGGTATTCTCAAAGCACTGGTTTGCACTTAATCACTGCAGGGGAATACAAAACAGTACAACTGAACAGAAAAAAAGAAGCAATCGCTACTTTTTCAGATCTTTTTATTCTATGACATTAACAAAGTAATGAAGAATACATCAAAGACTAAGTTTTATGACAAGCCCTGGTTGTCTTGCCAAAATCTTCTTTTCTTTTACTCGGGTACTGTAAAGAGAAAGACATATGGATATCACAAGCGCAATTAAAAACTGGAGCGTATATAAAATGGCGCTTTTGAAGACAAGTTGCCTCCAATTTGTGTTCAGTCAGGTGCTTAGATAAAAGTGGTCATTCTGGGAATTTGGTCTTTTGTAGAAATAAATTTTGCTCTAAGGACCATGAACATTTTTTATAAGGTGAAAAAACAAAGATCGATTGAAAATACAAAACTAACGAGACAAAAGCAATAACAGAACCTATCAGTCGCTTTAATTAGGCGGCAGTTTATTCTATGAACGTAAAAATTTCTAATTGTGTTTGGCTGAAAACTAATTTTAATTTGCGATGAAGTGCAAATTAACACGCGCTCGTACGCGTTTTTCTCAGTCGTTTAATAAATGAGTATTCTTATAAAGGCTCGAAAAATTAAGGATTTACACTATATATACTCGTGATATTTCAAAAATGTTTTAAAAATTGCACTCGCGCACGCCCAAAAGCTCATGCCGTTTTGAGGCAATTTTCAAATATCAAGCGTAGTGTAAATCCTTACTTGCACTCGCATTCGTGCGATTATCTTTACAGAGTGTAATTAATGAGCAGTATTTTGTCGGTTATTTCATCATCATTACTTACATTAATATTTAGACGCATAGTCGATCATAGACTGTCGGATCAAAAACCGTCAGCACAGAAATTATAGGATTATAATTAGAAAAGATACTGCGTCAATAGAATTTTTATAGAGAAACTGCAGAGGAGCGACCCGTTCCGCCCGGGGGGGATCCCATATGAAAAGGACGGGGATGCACGTCGGAAATTTTAAAAAGAACCCCTTAGCGGTACCAAGGTCCTGTTTTGTGGGCGTGACTTGAATTTGTTTCAACCCCTAAGAGGTACCAATTCTCAAACAACAAATTGAATGACGTGAAGTATATATGAAATAATTCATATTTGAACTGCGGTTGTAAATGAAAGTGAAGAATGATCATCGCAGTATATTTTCCAATTTGAGCAATTGGAAAGAAGAAGCCTGAAAAAAATCTGGGCTTCAACGATCATTCTTCACATTCAAATTGAATAACATTGACTTTTTTCGGCCCAATGCCCTAAAAGTTGCCGCAATAGCTCCCGCTGTGGACCTTATGAGGCTAAACGGCCTAATTACCAAACCCGCTTTTGTAATCCCTAAAAGGTACGACGAGCACGTCCGTCCCCCGGCCCCGTTTCCATCCATATGATTAGCAAGTGCATCTTTTTTGTGGACATCCAGGCATTTTCTCCGAAGCTTAGATGACAAGTTTCCAAGCCTAGTTTTCCTAGACTGGTACATTCTAAGAAAGGAGTCGAGAAAACGATCTTGACAAGACAAGAGCTTGTTTCTTGCAAGTTTATACTTACTAACAAACTTGTAGACGAAGTTGTGCCATGCTTTACCGACCATGTTCTTATAACATCCGCCAGGATTGGAACCATACTCATCGTAGGTCAAGTCGGCTTCCTCTCCGCCCCAGCATTCTCCATAATACTGCAGTCCAAAGTACTGCTGGCCTGTAAAGGTTTAAAACAACACACTTATTCGAGATCTTTTGTTTTAAATCAGCAAGGTGTGTAAAGCACTTCAGTTTTTGATAAATCCCTCTAAATGGCCTTATGGAACTTCCGATTCGAATTATCCAATCAGAAGTAGCGAACGCACTCTGAAGGTTCTGCGTCAGCTTGTCGCCATCAGGATACGTCAGGTTGCTTGGCAACATCTCTTTAGAAAACCGCGGGTTCATTTAATTTTCCCTGGCAAAGAGTGCAGATTTCTTTCATGTAAGAACAACAATTTGTGTAACGTGGTTTGGGTCCTGGCTGTCTGTTGTAATTCCGTATTTTGTGCACTGTATAAAGTTTAAAACGTCAATGACTGCCTAATCTGGTTACGATCTTTGTTAGCAACGGATTTTCTGAATACCTGTGACAAAGTAGTACTCCATCATTTAAAAAGCAATTTATTTTGTAGTCTCATAATCTCAAGCCTACGGTAAAATACAACTAACTATAGCTAGCTACAGGTAGGCTTCCCGCTTATGCCTTGCTATTCCACGTTCCAGCAACATAAAGCGAATGTTCTTTCACCATGCTGTTAAACTGTTAGCCTGCGTAGCACACGTTTCCAAAACAGCACATAAAGGGAGCGATCTCTTTCTTCCCCGCCCCTATCCCCTCTCGCCCACCCCCTGCCCACCTCTCCCCATATTTTGCTCAGCCCAGGCACGCTCGTTCACTTGCCCGCTTGTTCGCTTGCTTGTTCGATCTCTCCGCCTGGAAAAAAGGGAGAAAACGTCTGCTGCGCAGGCCATTAAACTGTAGAATAATTTTAGTGATAATAATTTAGTCTGCTTTTCTGATGTAAAGAAATTCAAAAGAAAACACTTTTATTTAATCACGTGCAAATTCACGCCTGAAACTGTATACTGCCACCTTACGTTTGTTCATAGCTTCGTCTGCACATTTCTGCACAGTCTTGGACAAGTCAGACCAATCAATAGTCCCTCGGAAGTTCTTCAGCAGCTCGGGCATGGCTCGTGGGCGAGGCTTGTCTCTAAAGCAGCCAACAGGTTCGAACTTAAGATCTACAATCCAAGAGGTTCTGATTAGTCAAATACTGTTATAGGACAGTGTTTAGTCGTCCGTCAAATGACACTAGTAAGCTGAGTGTGGAGAGTACGTTTCTAACACCATAACTAAATATTGAACGATGATATTTGTAGTACAGTACGTAACGAAAGTTCTGGTGTGAACTTAGAAGGCATGGAAAATAGTAATTTAATAAGTAAATTTTTTTCGGAAAAAGTAATTTGTCAAGGAAATCGCTTTCACAGCTTTCAGGTGGAAGGGAACACTCTTGCTTGAATTACAGTTTTGAGGAGTAAAATCCTGGTAAGTTGACAGTAAAGAGGACAAGAAATACCGGTGGCCGTATGGACTTCAGCTTGGAGGGTTATGGAGCTCGGATTGAAAGATATTTTCCGTTTACATGAATCTTGAAGTGATGCATATATTAAAAACTCACCCTCAGGGATAGGCTCAGGAGGTTCCTCTGTTGGTTCCAAGGGGTCAACTGGGTCAACCGGTTCTAAAACGGAAAGTTAACTTAAAGATGGAGGAACTTCGGTGGCCTGGATATGTTATGGTGCTTCCTTACAAGGGCTATATAGGTATGTGCGGCCTCAAAGAGTTTTTTTTAGCCGTTTTGGTCAGAAATGAGTTATCGATCTAGGGAAAATGGCAGATTTTGTTCTTAAATAGGGTAACGGTTTTTGGAAGGCGGTCGCGCAAGCACAGGCAATTTTTCTGGGAGTACCACCCCCCCCCCCCCCCCCAAGCGTTATTAATATTTATCATATCACGAAAGCTTAAGGTGTCAATTCTTTTAAGAAAATCGGAGGGGATTAAAGGAACTCAGTCACGGTATTTTGAGTTATTTTGGCCAGGTAAAAAAATACCTTTAAATAAAAGGAAACCTGAAAATAATAGTTTCCTGAGATAGAAAAACACCACAGAGATAACAAACCATAAAGGAACAAGGATGGTTAAGGATGGAGAAGATTGACACGGATTACAAACGACGAGCTTGAAAAAAATTATTTAGGCTAAACTTTTCAAGGTGAGCAAACCGTGACATGACTCCTTTAAAAACCTTCCGAACAGATGAACAGAAGGAACGTAAAAAGCTGAGTGCGATTAAGTAGGTTAATTAGAGAGCTATTTGAGTTTCGATGAAGGTGGCAGTAGAAACCCATGCAAAGAAGGAACGTGGGCAGAAAAACAACACAAAGACAATGAAATAAGAAGATAAGAAACGCAATTCAAGAGAAAAAGCGCCGCAACAGAGCAAGGGAAACAGCAGCGACGATAAATGATCGCCGAGAAAGAGAGAAAAATAGCGGAATAGGAATCTATAGCCGCTACATATTTAGGGCTTACCACTCATGTACTCAAGCTACAGCAAAATGATTTAATAAGCAGTAAAGTTTTCTTTCAGAAACTACTTACCATCCTCGAACTGGAAACTTCGACAGGAGACCAAAGACACCAAGAAAAATAGAATCCAAATTTTCATGATTTTGTCTTCCGTAAATGTACGAGTGCTACCTCGATCAGTAAAACATCAAAGATTGCTCTTGTAGCTTCTTATGTCGAAGACACTATGACTTATACTTTTATATGCTTTTACAACCGTGGGAAAGAGTTTTAAAATGTACCGTGGCTATTTGAGGATTTTGTCAGTTGATATTACAGTTTGTAAACATATTTAGGATAAGTATTGCCTCGTTAAACGATTTTACGCCTTAATGCAATTACATTAACGACAAAGTGATAATCCTAGCTGTTGTAAAATAGTTCCAAATGGAATTTGTTTGTTATAACACCATTAAGGAAAACTGCATTCTCGTTAAGTAACTTTCAAAAGGTGAGGAGGCCGGCTTTAAAAGTACAAATAAACATATACTACTCAACAAAAAATGATTTTAAAATAACATCGAGTTTGAGTCGTCTGATTCTTGACTTTTTCCCTTCTTCTCCGGTTAGACTTCCTTGTAAACGTGCAGTTCTCTGATAAAAACTAAGTTTCATGAATCCTACTGTTTTTTTTTTTTTTTACGAGAATGAATTTGAAAATCTGACTCTGAGAAGACGAAACGTGGAAAATAGATTATCATTATGATTATTTTCGAAAGTACAAAACAGAACGAGTTTTTTTCACGCCCTGTACACTTTTACAATAGAAGACATGATCGATCAGGGATCGACTGTCAAAACTGAGAATCGCAACACTGGGAAAATTGGCCTCACACTGCTACACAGAAGGTAGCGTTTTTTATGATTACGCAACGGGTCTATGCCGCAAATGTTTACCTTCCAATAGCACAAGTAAGTCAATATCCACAAAATAGATACATTAAGCTTGCTGTGTTGATTATAAACGGAAATTTGGTTAAAGATTTTTATTAATGGATACACGAAAAAAAAAAAATGAAGTCAGTGTTATTCAGTATTTGCTAGTTTTTATTCCTCTGTATAGAATACAGTTTCAGAATTTAGAGTTGAGCGGGAAAAATAGAGATTTTAATCATGGAACGACGGCAAAGTAAGTTTTAATTGTAGATTGCTTCCCAAACTCGGGAAATTGCTAGTGTTTTGTAACATGATCACTCCTGTCCATAGTAAGTTTTACGAGTAAGTGCAAGTGGCACGTTAACTAATTTTTTAATTAAAATCTCTGTAATTTAAGAAGGAAGAAATAGACGCTAATTGAGTGGGAGGAGGTAAACTTGCATCTATATCACAGAGAATAGTGTTTCAAGATTTGCTGGTGAGCCTTTATCACCACAAAACAGACGCTTTTGCCAGAAACTCAAGAAGAAGCTTCTTCAAATCTGTTGTTTAAGTACATTTCTTACAAAAAAGGTCGGACGAGTTTAGTTTCGGACAAAAAAGTTTCTGGAAATAAAACCGTTCGAAATTGGTCCGAAATTTTCAGCGTCCGAAACACTTACAATACAGTATCAAACTTTTAAAAAGCTACAAAGCTCTTAGGTTCCTTTTTGGAAGGAGCCCTATTTGAGACACTGCTTGAGATCGTAGCGATGATATTTTTTCGTCGGTGTATCTGTAAAACTTTGAGGTAGCAGTTAAACTATAATTGTCACAACTGTTATTTTAGGCTAATTCGTGTTTTCTTTATGCTTAAATTTACTTTAGCTATGTTGCAGCAAAGTGTCTGAAATTTTTGTCCGAAATTTGTCCAAAATAGATAAAATGTGTCCGAAAATTAAACGTCCGCAATTTTTGCAAGTAATGCAAGATGACTGATCCTTTCGGTATCATTGCTGTACAGATTCGGTTGCTAATGCATTTTAGCGCCTTCCACCACAGTTTGAATAAAAGCCAGTGAAGTCCTTGTCAATAATCCTGCAATTAAGGAAAAAATAGAGACAACAAATTTCAATCAGTATGCACGCCTGCACGGTGTGCATTGATCTAAGATAAGCATCCGTTATGCATTTGCCCTTAATGTGTTACACTTATATCTCAAGAAATGCTGTCTTCATAGAAATTACATGGTAAACATCACTTTCAGTCCTTTCCAAACTTTTTCCAGCGTGGAGATCATAACTGAATTACAACTACTCATTGCTGCCTCGTATATCATCGTTTTGAGACAGTGCTGATTGTAGCAAGAAAATTCAAATAAACCGGTAGAGAATCGCGACAGCCACTACGATATAGATTTTATGATTTTCAGCTGAACCTCAGAGAGGTTGGCACCCGGTGGGGCGACTCCCATGCGAAAAGATTGGGGATTCTCGTCGTCTAGCTTCGGTGTGTCAACCAAAGATTCTTGTCTCGCTTAGGGTGTCCAGGACGAAACGCCACTATTTTCTCACTGCCAAAGTATCTTTTAGAGTGCACTCCAAGAGATAACAATTAAAAAACGTTCACATTTCCGTTCTTAGGTTCGATTTCTGCCAGTCTCTCGAGTCCGGTCTACTAGCTCGAGATTCGTTGCTGAACAGCGGCTAGTAATCAACCCTATTCCGTTTTAAGTGGTATCTTTTAGTGGTCAAACATAGAGCTTGAGCCACAACTAGATTCGTCTCCTTTAGGGGTTTAGTTCAAATTTTTTGACGAGCATCCCCGACCTTTTCATTTGGAAGTCCCCCCACAGGTTGGCAGAGCTATAATTGTCAGTCTTTAGACGAATCTTTTTGGCAGGACGAGCGTGTGCTTTCTGAAAACACACATGAACTTCTCTTCTTACGGAATCATAAAGGATGCATTCTATTCCTGCAAGTGTTGACACATTATGCTCTTGCCATTTGAAAAGTGTGTTCCTGCCACAAACTCTGGTTGCAATATTTACTTAAGCTATGGAATTGCTTTAACTCGAGGGCGCGAAGACAAATACATTAGTGTCAAATCATGGGACCAATCAGATCCCACCCGATAGAATCCTCTTTCAAAACAGAAACCAAACAAAGGCAAAGATTGCAGGATGAAAGAAGGACTTCAAGGAAATTGCAATGAATAGTGAGTGAAGGAAATGAAATGCGTATCTCGACGAACAATGATTATTTATTTAAGAAAGAGCTGCCGTAACTTTAATTTAAACTTTTAACTTAACGTAATGAAACATCAGGAGCCATAATGGAAATATGCAATACTGAACAGTTGTCCGACTCACTTGCAAGGCTCGTCCTCTAGTCTCGATGGGCAGAAGAAGCACAGTGACTATGCCCAGAACAGAAAATCCGCTGTACAAACTAAGTGATAGCAGGATGGAATGAGGCATCAGAACCTGGAGAGGGAAAAAGAAAAAAACATAACTACATAAGCACTACGTACAGAGTCCTCTACCTTCATAAAGCGTTGCGCTTTGTTTGGCTTAGAGAAGAAAGACGCAAAAAATAATAGGCACTATTCCTCCAGTTCTCATATTAATCAAATTAGAATTTTGAAATGTTGGTTTGTGAGGATGGATGATAGGAAATCGTAGAACACGTGGAGGTGGGGGGAGGGGAGGGGGATAAAAACAAACTTAACCCACGTATTTTTTGATTCTACCTTTGCTTTGCTGCTCATCGAGAGAGCTTAGTTAACCTGAGTTACCTAATTTCTTCTTTGTCTCAAGGAGTTGAAATAAGAAAAAGGGAGTCACACATAGAAATGCGATTTCCGACGCAACAAGTAAATCAGTGGTTTGCCCAGTGTGTACAAGGATACTGATATTGCTGCAATTATTTCCAAACGGTGCCTGAATATTGATGTTTGTTTACGATTAATCTACTCACCATGGCAACAAAAGGAGTTATCATACAGCCGATCCTCGCTGCTCCGGAGCATGCTCCCAGGCCAATACCGCGCATGTTCGTGGGATACACTTCCGGGGTGTATACATAGCCGCACATATCAGCAATACTTATGAACAAACGAGAGCCGTACAAAAACAGCGTGGTCGATAAACGACTGGTAAACGAAAAGAAGGAAAGAAAAAAAGTTTACCGCTGGGCAGCTTTGTAAAAGAAACCAGCCAAGAATGTTTGAAACAAGAGAAAAAATTACGATTAGCCCGAATATAAGGTTTTCGAAGAGGACAGAGAAAAAGAAAGAAATTCTAGTAAGGGATTTATAAAGTGGGACAAAAATTTGCTATATCACAGTAAAGCTCCTTACATTTTGCCTGACAGATCTCTGGTACCCATTCCTACTCCTGAATGGGAGGAGAGTTAAAAGAGGTACTGTAAACCACCCTACAGCAAGAACGTTCGACTCAGGGTCGCTCAATCCTGACTTCAATTAAGGCTTTAAAGGCAGTATAACCCGAGTCTTCCTAACATACACCTCTTTTGAAGAATCGACCTTCTCTTCTTTCCCGAAAAAACAAAAGACACGGCCTCCAAATTCTCAGAAGTTGCATTAAAAGAACGTGTGGATATCAATAGGGAGAATCAACATTTAATTTTCAGATTGATGCAAGGAGTCAACGAAAGATTAGTTATACTCACCTTCTTGTACAAATAAATAAAGCTGTTAGGAAAATAGCGCTTCCTAAGAAAGCCACAAATTGCACCATTTTTCTACCTATTTTGTCCACCATGAAAAATATAAATACTAATCCTATGAGATAAAAAAAAATAAAAAATAAACATATCAATTAATAAGTCATCATATCATCGTCACCACAAACTTTATTTACCCTCGAATTTACCGAGTAGCATTGCTGCTAATTTCTTAATTTGAGCTACCTAATGTTAGAATTTAGAAATCGTAACTAATCGTATCTCCTTCACCTCAAAAAACTTTTTTAATCGACTTTGGTGCGCAAGCGACTGCGAAAGCTTTATGAATTGGTCAGTACATTTATTGAAAAGTTACCGGGAAGAGTAGGACAGAAAGAGTGAATTCAACGTTCTACCTACACTCAGAAAATGACGTTATTTTCCGAGTAAAAAACAAATGGATAGATAGATCAAGTGATTGATTCATTGATTGATTATTCGTTTGTGCGACTGATTGGAAAGGTAACAAACAATGTAAAACACAAATCACTTAGTTAAGATCTACAAACGTCTGCCACGAACATAGGGTGTATTAAACGAACAAATGTTTGGACCAGCCTCTGGGACTGAATTGCACATGGTGAAGTAAGAAAATAAAATTTTTACCTAAAAGATCGCCTGACATAACAATAAAGTAATTAGCGTAGTCTTGATAATCAAGCTGTTTACAAGGAGTGGCCCCGGGTGAGGCATTATCTGAAGTATTTGTAGTACTGGTCCCTTCAGGATTGATACCTGCAATTATACAACAGCACTTATTAACTGACATATATCAGGATTTTACCGCCAAAGGCATTCGAAGCTATTTGATATTATGCGACTACCACGCTGACGCAAGCTTACTCATCTCCACCTTAAATCTGCGAAAATTTAAGGTGGCTCCGAATCTCCTCATTATGCTAAAATCGCAATGAACTTAAGCCCAGTTACCTCTACAAGGGTCCGCTCTAGAGAACATCTCAGTTGTTATAAGCGCTATTCCATAGATTACAAAGTGGCTACTGAACCTGTAAACAACAGACACATAAGCTAACCAGAGTTACTTGATGGCAGCTTGCTAACTATGGTTGCAATAATTATAACAACTATTTTAATTCAGTGAGATCAGAGAATCAAATCAAAAGGCAGTCACACAAGACAGCGTTGGTGACTGAGGAGGAAGGGACATTTCTGTTGTGAAAAAAAGAAAAAAAACAGCAATAATAAAAACAAAAAAAGTTTTGCATAGGCTTTTTTATCAAATTTAAAAAAAAAAAAAAAAAAACGTTATCTGCTCATTTTTACTTTGGTCCAAACGAATTTAACTATACTGAAGCTACTTATCTTGATGCGGCTTCTCGGTGACTAGACCACTGTCAAGAAAGAGTATCTACGGAGATGACTATGGAACAATTCCACATAGGATTTAGGAACTGTGTTCAGTTAATAAGGAAGCAATGGAATCAAAAGACAAGGGTATGAATCAGTCGAAACAATATGCGGCAGGAACACGGTATAATTATAAAGAAAGGTACGAATGTGAAAGAATAGATTGCTCACCAAATGATCCATAATAAAATCGTAGATCTACGGAATTCAGGAGAAAAAAGATCTGTTACTCTTCCTCGAGATATCTGTAAGAAAAAGATCAACTAGAGTCAACCTGGTCAGTTCAGCCTTTCTTCCTTGATAGAAAATTGTCAGTGCCAAAGACTTTTTTCACGGTTGAGGTAGATAACAATGGTGCGTTTCTCCGCCATAACATACCTCGTGTTTTTCTGTAACGACTAGCTGTCCTGGAGGAAGTTCTTTCTTGTTTTCTTTAGCGATCCTCTGTAGAATACACAAAGCTTTCTCTGGCTTGCCAGCTGTCATGTAGAAACGAGGAGACTCTGGAACGAGCTAAAAACAAAAACCGAGTGAGCGGGATATTAAAAATATTATCATGTGACATCATTTAAAATACGGATGAAAATAGGTTAATGAGCGACTTGAACTTCCCTTCATATTTCTATCGTTTAGATATTCTTGTGGCCATAGTTTACTGTGATCAACTTGACCACTCAGTACTGTTAAATAGCACTTCTAAAATCAAACCTTCTTTACCATTCCATATCCCACCTTTCCGTCTTTTTTTCCCTTGAATGCTAATATGGGTCAATTAAAAGTTACTCTTTAAACAGTGGATGATTCTCTTTCTGCCTTACCCGAAGACCAATGTTTATAACATCTTCGAGTCGGTTTATCGACTACAGTTCGGTTAAAATAGCGTGTTTCTCACCTTACTACAACAAATAAAAATAAACAGAGGAAGCGAGGAGATGAAGAACAACCATCTCCAGCCCAGCGTGGGCATCACCACGAGAGCGACAAGAATCTCCAAGCAAGATCCTAGAGACCATGATAACTGCAACGAGAACAACAGAACTTAGAATGTGTTAGTCGTGTTAATCTAAAACATAGAGGCTGATATGACCGGACATTGCTAATGTTGTGGGTGCATGTTTACGTGTTAACGAAAGAGATTTCAGTGAAGGTTTGATGTGGTTTACGCATGGTTTAGTGTACGTACGCGAGCGTTGGAGGCCGCCTCTACATTTGATTTTCGAGTGAAATACACGCGCTGATGTTCTGTCGTAATCTTGTCGCCAATTCCGAAATAGAACGTGTTGGCTGTGTTTGCTGTGTACAGTACGAAGCACAACCCTCTTATAAAGGAACATTTCAGTGCAAAATACCAAAGGGAGCTTGATTTTCGAAATCTGGAGGCCGATCGTTCTTCTAGACTACAGAGAGACGAAAGAGTTCACTGAATTCTACTGATCGCTTTTAACAGTACGTATATATTGCTTTCAGATACAAGCCACGCCTCAAGTTCAGTCTGTCGCCAGACTAAAGAATATGCAACACTAAGCAATGCAAAGCATTGCGGGGTATTTACCGAAAGAGCATTTAGCGAGACTCCTCTTCCTTTGCTTGGAAGGAACTCAGCCCAAAGATTCATGCTAAGATGATAAACAGATACATTAACAAGTAAACAAACAAGCACCACTCGGTACAAATTTGAATCTCTAGTTAAAAGCAGTATGGTTTTATTGTTTACATGTCAAGCAACCATGTTTCTTGATCCCGTTGATGTACTTAATTTAGTTTTTGGTTGGTAGTTTTCCTATCCTGCTAATTACTCTGCTGAAGGCTCCGTCCATGACGTGAACACCGAAAGTGACTTCACCATTTCTGTAACGAGTGATACTTAAACCAACGAAAACAGAGAAATCTTACAAGTACAGTGGAATCTTTACTAACGGCCACTTCTCTGTAGGGACCAACCCGCCACAACAGCAAGAATTTTTGTACCAACCCTGTCCCGATCCTACTATTTACCCTTAATTAACAAAATCAACCCTCTCCCCTCCCCTTACGTACAATGGCAACCTCTGCACAGTGGCCAGTTTATTCTACCCCAGGCTGACCGCCGTTGTGGACAGACTCTGTACAATAATTTCCACACAATATATATCAATTGGTTCACGCATGCGTCTTACCATTGGGCCACGCCTCCCATTCCCAGTCCCACCACGGTACTGAACACCATGATCCAAAAGTAGTTTGGTGCAAACGCACTCAGCAAGGCACCAACAAAAATGACAACAGTGCAAGCCAGCACTTCCTGTGTGGAACAAAAAACATGTGCAAGTTGAAAAGGAAACTTCTTCTGAAATCATTGCTTTCGAAATGTCTCTACAGAGGCCTCTTTAGTATATGCCTACAAGTTCGCCTTCAGGATAAATTGCCGTGACTGAGATTGGGAAGAGGCGAATGTAAAGCACAACCGTTCCTCTTCTCTTTGTTTTTCGTGCGCCCTCTCTCTATCACTTCGATCTTCCCTTCTCTTCAAATCCAGTGTACAGGAGAAAACGGATCGAAAGCGTCTGATGTCTTATCAGTATCAGTGTTTGTTTTAGAGTAACAAGGAGTGTTTTTACCTGTCCTGGATAGGTTGATGGTACACAGTTAGGTACTCCCAATATTTGTCACTTTGTTTGCGAGATACGCTTGAAAAGGTTAAAAATATTAAGATGCATGAAAAACAAGATAAGAAAAAGGCCTCTTACTATCTTTCTTCCAAAGTTATCTGAAACGTAGCCCCAAATGCAAGTGCTTATTGTCATTCCGGCGAAAACGGCCTGCGGAGAGATAATGAACAGATAATGATAATAGATTAGTGCTGTGAATATAATTGGTAATGTATTGTTTAAGTGAGGTTCACGCACTGTATCAGTTCTGAATCAGGAAAATCGGTGGGTTGGACAGGCTGTTCGAACCCATTAACGCTGATAGCCCAGGCCGTATTCTTGTTCACTAAAAGCATCAATTACTGCTAATTAAGAAACTGCTATTTAAAATAATAACAATATATTAATCGCTATTGATAACATAACACCAAATTTAAAGCAGACGCCACTTCCTTATTCATTTCTGACATACCGTAGTGACCGTTGCTTCTTGCCACGTGGCCAAATTCCACTCACATCGGATTGCAGGACATACGATAGCCAAAATCGTCACTTCCATCGAGTCTGCCATCTAAAAAGCAAAGTCAGAGATCTTCGAAGTGCACGACAACCATTACTTTTTACACGCTACTTAGCTAGCTTTCATCGTTGACTTCAACCTCTTTAAACCATATGGTGTACGATATATCGAGATTTAGTCCAACTGAGTACTTTTGACCTTTCTTACAACATGTGATAAAGAATGATCATAAGCGGATCTAGGAGAAGACACTTTCAAAGACTCACCCAGGCCAAGCCGATTACAACCATCAGTTTTACTTGAAAAGGTCCATAACCGATTTTGTCGATCGCCTGTTCCACAGTGTAGGTAGCTTTACTTTCTAAAAAAGAAAAAAGTTGAGAACAAGACGGAGATCATGATCAAACATACCAAATGAAAAAGTGGAAAAAGAAATGATTAGAACGCCTTTCTCTCCACTAAATTTCTTATCATAATTGGAGAACTCTAGCGCGCTCATTGGTCGAGAGGTATGGTCGGCAAACTTGAGAAATTTGTGAGGACTTTTCCAGCAAACCGAAACTGGCGAGTTGTGAAATATGCGGTTAGCACATTTGGACCGAAATTGCGACCAATTTGTTCTTCAAGAAGAAGAAAAGACCTTACGAACTGCCTCGCCAGCGCACAATTCCGTTCTGTTGTCCTTCTAATTGGCCGGTAAATTTTCTGTTGTTTAACAGATCAACTCCATTTCCCCATTCTCTAATAGACCATAGGGATGGTCCCAATTTTTGCGGTGAAACCACGTGAGTATTCAACCTTGTGTGACGTTATTTCAATCTAACAGTGCAGACGATTTGTTGAATTTAACCGAATTCAATCAGGTAATTTTCTAAAATCTAACTTCTAGGCACGAGCTTGTAATTACTTTCAAATCAGTTACCTTATTAGTGTAACTGACTCCACGCGATCGTCAATAACCGCGAGTACACTCGCGAGGAACTCGTTCGATCGAGCAGGTTTCCACGAGTTACGAGTGCTATAATTGTTTACGTAAATTAACGGTAATGCAGAGCCATTCTTTTACTCACCCTGCTCTGAATTCTGTGATATAGTCACTCCTGGATCGTCTTCTTCGGCTGTTAGACCTAATTTATCATCTGGAGTTCCCATAATGGTAAAGGTTAATCCCCTCAAAGGGAATCAGCGTTTTGCAGTTATCTCAACACGATCACAAGCTTCTTGAGATCCGCGAAATGATTAGCTATCGTTCTGAAACAAAGCGATCTTTTTTAAAGAAATATAATTACGTCTTCTGGTGTCTGATTTTCTTAGGGAATAGGCGAGTCACATCACTAAGTTCCTTGATTCAAAAGATGCTCTGTTCCGATTAATCGAGTCGACTTCGTGAAGCAGGTACCAGCCTGTTTTGATTCGACTTAGCAAATCCATGCATAATTGACGCCGATTTTTTTTTCACTACATATAAACATCATACACGATAAGCGAGAACCAATTCCTCCTATTAAGATCACTTAATATAATTTATTACCTATCGGTTAGTTCGTCGTGTTACAGATCCTCAAGTCGACAGTTCAATCGTTGATCATCGAGCTAGTGCCGTGTTCTTGCGCTAAACTTTACTTTAGGCGACTTAAGGCCCCAGAGTAGGCCTCTCAATACACTCTTTTTGCCCAGCTGCTTGGGATACCTGTGACATACATGGTGCTCGGGATAACTTGAATATGAAAATGCTGAATATGTTCAATTTAGATGCCGGTGTGGTGTTCGATCGGTAACCGTGACTCTCATTGTGATAACTGGTCGGAATGACTCTTTGAATGATTCCGAGAAGGTATAAACTGAATAAAAAAGTCTTTTGATAGCTGTCTTTTCAAAGACGTCCGGAGGACGAAATGCAGTGAAGTAAAGCGAAAAAAATGTTTTCTTCCCTGTTCCTTTTCACTGAGCGACGCTTAAACGGGTTTCAATGAACATTCACTTGCCTGAAATTTCTACGGTAAAGATGACTGGCTGAGTAGAGTACATTGTTAAGGTTTCTTGTTCATACAAGCGCAACAGTTTTAAATGTTGCTGTTAAAACAGCACACTAGGAAAATGGTAATTAAGGTCATTCCTCACATTTGCATTGCGCATCCTTACTGCGCATAATTTATGGCGTCATTAGCGCGCGCTCGTGCACGCGCATATTGAAAACATGACGGATTTGCCTTGATACACAGGGAGCCCTCACATCCGTTTAGAGCATGAATAAAAGATGAACCTACCTTTATCGCGCGTGTTTTGTGTTTTGTGGCGGCCATTTTGAATTTTTAATACGCGCGCGGTGTGCTAGTGCGAGGTCTGGAACCGAAATTACGGAAAATCGCTCGGAGCCTGCTCGGAGCTCTAAGAAAATGACAAGGGATGAAACTGAAATGATAGCGTTCTAAATTTGCATTAGTTCGAGGAGAAATTTACTTCGTAATTTAACGAAAATTACTCTGTGGGAAGAAGAAGCATTAAACTAAATATATCTACGCTCATTTAGCCCAAATATCTAGAAGGTCTGCGATATTTTGGCGTTGGTTTAAACAACTCGCTTTCGCACTATGTTTCTGCCAGTTGGGGGCCACGGAAGTGAGAAATGCGAAACGTTGATTGACAGAATCGAAGCGGAAGTGATAGTGTCGCTTGTTCTGATTGGTCAGTTCTAATTCCGGAAGTTGGATGATTTTATTCCGGAAATAGATGCTGCTACAAGGCCAAGGCCAGATATTCCCGATTTATGACGCCACACTGGCGGGAAGAGTTCGAAAGAGTTCTCATTTATTTGGAAGAATTCAGGAATTTCATGACTGTTATGTTAGGAAATTTCTTCCACCTGACGACATGAGGTAAGTATTAATAGTAGGAGAAGGTTTTGCCAATGTCAATCAACTCTAAGGTAATTTTGTGATTTGAGACGGCGAGATTCACGTTAATTGGCGACCTTTTCGGTACTGCGATTCAGATCAGCTTAAAAATTATGTTGCTGTTCGTTTGCCTCTAGCGGTTTGACTGACTGTCAAAAGAAAGTGCTGGATGTCGTTTTGGCTGGCCACAATACTTTTATTGCTGGGGCCGCCGGTAGTGGGAAGTCCTTCCTCATGAAGCAAATTTGTGAGCGTACAGAGAAAACGGTTTGCGTAACAAGCACGACTGGACGTGCAGCGAAGGTTTTAAAAAACAAAGCCAAAACAATCCATTCATTTGCGGGAATTGGTGACTGCCACGAACCTAAAGAGGTATGTTGTGTGTTTCATGTTTATCTGGCTGGTTTTTTTGTTTGTTTGTTTGTTTGTTTTGGTTTCAGAGAAATAACTGATATGTTTGAATATATGGCGACTTTATTATCCTCGGTGAGCGATCGGCTACCTCCGAGAATTTGCGAATTTTCCCGCCCGTCCCAGACTTCCGTAATTTCGGCTCCAGACCTCGGACTAGCACACCGCGCGCATATTAAAAATTCAAAATGGCCGCCACAAAACACAAAACACGCGCGATAAAGGTAGGTTCATCTTTTATTCATGTTCTAAACGGATGTGAGGGCTCCCTGTGTTGATATTGAGCTTTGTCCGTTGAAAAATGGCTCTAGCTCACCAACGAGCACGGGCACCCCAATTTTTTTTTCCAGTCATTGTGATCAACTAATCATAAGCTTTGCGTGAGAAAAGACTGATCTAATTTCTATCGCTGAAAATTGAATAAATAAGAAAAATAGCAGATACGCTGTGGTCTTTTCTATTTTGCAGTCGGTAACCACGTCAAGAAATTTGGTTCAAATTTTAATCAAGGATTTAGCTTTCTGTCTGAATCAAACTTAAAACGTTTATTTGTGTCCGACACAATGTATTGACTGTAGTTTAATGCGTTTTCTTACGAGTCTGGGCTCACAAAGATTTTACAATTACTGGGAATGCGTTTTTATAATAAGCGTTAAATAATGCCAAAATGGGGCATTTTCAATGCATCACTGCTCCTTGATGAGCATGGGCACCCCTTTTTTTATTTCAAAATTGAAGTTATCATATGACAAATATTCAGTGGACAAAGTTTGAACAAAAATCTATTGTCACTTTTATTTCAGAGGAATTACCTTAAACTACAAATGTACATACTGCAAAGAATCCTTGTGGCCGTAATTACTGGAGAGCGCGTGATCGACCTTACACTTTTTCGCGAGAATGTCTCTTAATTTTCCTGGAGATTTTTCCTTGCCTTTCTCCTTGTGAGCATCATCCTCAGAGTATCTCACACCTGCGATCAACTGGGAACGCCTCGGGGTGACTGGCTGAAAATGGACCTCCATATGTTACTGATCCACTGATCACAACCGGCACATGATGGCAAGAGACTAATATTATAGTCTCTTGATGATAGTGACTATCGATAGTAACAAGAACGTTTCATCTTCTCTGTCTTCCTGGAAAATGTAAAGTGCTATATAAAATAAACTTTAAAATAGGCATTCAGGTGATTCCCTAGTAAAAGAACCCGCCACAGATTGCCAATGAAACTTGGTATGCTGTTGTTACAAGACAAAGAAATATTTAAAAAAAAAAACGTAGTAAAAAGAGGGGGTCACCGTGCTTGTTTTCACGCCACAATGCTGACAAACACGGTTATTTAGGTGACTTTTGGTAATCTCCGCGTGCAACAAATAAGCTCAATTATTTTTCAATGCAGCGTGTTATATCACACAGAGTTTGACTTTCTTTGATTGTTTATTCCTCTACGTCCCAGAAAAAATGTTCTCAAATACCTTGCATTTTTTTATCCTTTATAGGAAACATAATTTGGACATGCGCTGTTGGGCCCGTTATGTCTCCCTCTGTAGTATTCATTTCATTCACCAAAAAGAAGCCATAGATTTCTGCTAATTTTTTCTCAGTTATTGAGTATATTGTTCTCATTGAAATTATGAAATAAAAGGTGGGGGTCACTGCGCTCATTCAAGAGAAAAGGAGCACTTATTTCACTATCAAGCTTAGTTTGAGGGAAATCTCTTATGTTTCGTATGCACACGTGCACATGTGCGTGTGCTAATGACCCAAATATCATGCACAGTAGGGATGCGCAATGCAATACTAAGGAATCACCTTAAACCATAAGGAAAATAAGGGTATAAGGGGTATAAGGGTATAAGAGGTATAAGGGTTATAAGGGTTATCAGGGATATCAGTGATATGAGGGTATAAAGGGTATAAAGGTATAAGGGGTATCAGGGATATCAAGGGTATAAGGGTATAAGGGGTATCAGGGGTATAGGGGTATAAGGGTATCAGGGGTATAAGAGGTATAAGAGGTATCAAGGGTATCAGGGGTATAAGGGGTATAAAGGTATAAGGGGTATAAGGGTATAAGGGGTATCAGGGGTATCAGAGGTATCAGAGGTATAAGGGTATAAGGGTATAAGGGTATCAGGGATATAAGGGGTGTCAGGGGTATCGGGGGTATCAAGAGTATAAGGGGTATAGGGGGTATCAGCAGTATAAGGGGTATAGGGGTATAAGGGGTTTAAGGGTATAAGGGATATAACAGGTATAAGAGGTACAAGGGGTATCAGGGGTATCAGGGGTATCAAGGGTATACGGGGTATAGGGGGTATAAGGGTATAAGGGGTTGAAGGGTATAAGGGGTATTACGGTATAAAAGGTATAAGGGGTATAAGAGGTAAAAGGAGTATAAGAGGTATAAGGGGTATCAGGGTTCAAGGGGTATAAGGGGTATAAGGGTATAAGGGGTATAAGAGGTGTAAGGGGTAATATAAGATCGGCCCATTTATACCTCTTATAAGGGGTATAAGGGTATAAGGGGTATAACGGGTATAAGGGGTAAAAGGAGTATAAGAGGTATAGGGGGTATAACAGGCATAAGGGTATAAGGGGTATAAGGAGTATATGGGGTATAAGGGATATAAGGGGTATAAGAGGTATAAGGGGTAAGATAAGATGGGCCCATTTATACCTCTTATAAGGAGTATAAGGGTATAAGGGGTATAAGGGTATAAGGGTATAAGGGTATAAGGGGTATAAGGGGTATAAGGGGTATAAGGGGTATAAGGAGTATAAGGGGTATAAGGGTATAAGGGTATAAGAGTATAAAGGGTATAAGGAGTATAAGGAGTATAAGGGGTATAAGGGGTATAAGGGGTATAAGGGGTATAAGGGTATAAGGGGTATAAGAGTATAAAGGGTATAAGGAGTATAAGGAGTATAAGGGGTATAAGGGGTATAAGGGGTATAAGGGGTATAAGGGGTATAAGGGTATAAGGGGTATAAGGGGTATAAGGGGTATAAGGGTATAAGGGTATAAGGGGTATAAGAGTATAAAGGGTATAAGGAGTATAAGGAGTATAAGGGGTATAAGGGGTATAAGGGGTATAAGGGGTATAAGGGGTATAAGGAGTATAAGGGTATAAGGGGTATAAGAGTATAAAGGGTATAAGGAGTATAAGGAGTATAAGGGGTATACGGGGTATAAGGGGTATAAGGGGTATAAGGAGTATAAGGGGTATTAGGGTATAAGGGGTATAAGGGGTATAAGGGGTATAAGGAGTATAAGGGGTATAAGGGTATAAGGGTATAAGGGTATAAGAGTATAAAGGGTATAAGGAGTATAAGGAGTATAAGGGGTATAAGGGGTATAAGGGGTATAAGGAGTATAAGGGGTATAAGGAGTATAAGGGTATAAGGGGTATAAGAGTATAAAGGGTATAAGGAGTATAAGGAGTATAAGGGGTATAAAGGGTATAAGGGGTATAAGGGGTATAAGGGGTATAAGGAGTATAAGGGTATAAGGGGTATAAGAGTATAAAGGGTATAAGGAGTATAAGGAGTATAAGGGGTATAAGGGGTATAAGGGGTATAAGGGGTATAAGGAGTATAAGGGGTATAAGGGGTATAAGGGTATAAGGGGTATAAGGGGTATAAGGAGTATAAGGGGTATAAGGGTATAAGGGTATAAGGGTATAAGAGTATAAAGGGTATAAGGAGTATAAGGAGTATAAGGGGTATAAGGGGTATAAGGGGTATAAGGAGTATAAGGGGTATAAGGAGTATAAGGGTATAAGGGGTATAAGAGTATAAAGGGTATAAGGAGTATAAGGAGTATAAGGGGTATAAGGGGTATAAGAGTATAAAGGGTATAAGGGTATAAGGAGTATAAGGGGTACAAGGGGTATAAGAGTATAAAGGGTATAAGGAGTATAAGGGGTATAAGGGGTGTAAGGGGTGTAAGGGTATAAGGAGTATAATGGGTATAAGGGGTATAAGAGTATAAAGGGTATAAGGGTATAAGGAGTATAAGGGTATAAGGGGTATAAGAGTATAAAGGGTATAAGGAGTATAAGGAGTATAAGGGATATAAGGGGTATAAGAGTATAAAGGGTATAAGGGTATAAGGAGTATAAGGGGTATAAGGGGTATAAGAGTATAAAGGGTATAAGGAGTATAAGGGGTATAAGGGGTATAAGGGGTGTAAGGGTATAAGGAGTATAAGGGGTATAAGGGGTATAAGGGTATAAGGGTATAAGGGTATAAGGGGTATAAGGCGTATAAGGGGTATAAGGGTATAAGGGGTATAAGGGGTGTAAGGGTATAAGGAGTATAAGGGGTATAAGGGGTATAAGGGGTGTAAGGGTATAAGGAGTATAAGGGGTATAAGGGGTATAAGGGTATAAGGGTATAAGGGGTATAAGGAGTATAAGGGGTATAAGGGTATAAGGGTATAAGAGTATGAAGGGTATAAGGGTATAAGGAGTATAAGGGTATAAGGGGTATAAGAGTATAAAGGGTATAAGGAGTATAAGGGGTATAAGGGGTATAAGGGTATAAGGGGTATAAGGGGTATAAGGGATATAAGGGTAAAGTGGTATAAGGGTGTAAGGGCATAAGGGGTATATGGGTATTTCGTGTGCAGTAAGGATGTGCAATGCAACTAATGAAACACAACTTTTCAAAATTTATGCTCCACCATAACTATTAGTCTCATTTATTATATTACTATGAATTTCTATCCACCATTTGCAATTTTTATGTGAATACTTAAAAAGATCGCTATCTATCTAATCCCGCAAAACAGGATCTCATCGAATTTCAGACCATGTGAATTGTTCATTTCAGTGTCAGGTACCATTAGCGAGCGAAGAATAGTTATTTTTCCAGGACAAGGAAGGAAGCCTATATTTATTTGTTCATTATTTCTGCCTCTCAGTCCCTTCCAACGTTGTGCGTCGTCTGTGGTCGGTCTATTCTGTAAACCTTCTCTGCGAGACTAAAGAAGCCAGTGTACTGCACGTCAACAGGCGTGACGTCATAATGATAGTGTCCACCCTCTCCGTGATCACTGAAGCAGTGAAAGTGTTCAATGCGCAAGTCCAAACCCTGAAGGAGAAAAAGAGAGTTGATCATTAAGTCCACTGTTCGCATTGCTGTTGGTACATATTTTCCTGGATGCTGTGAAAACCTGATCAATGAAGGCAGAATTTAAAACACGAAATACTTACGGGATCGTGGCTTTCGAAGACTCCAACACATACTAATGGTGCGCTCATATTGTAGAACTTGAGCCAGTTGTTGACATCGGTGTCCGTCTTGAGTGGAGTTTCGGAAAATTTGGGCTGTTAATACAAAAGAAACTTTCAACACAAACAGGCCTGTTCCTTACTTATTATGAGGGCTTGAAATCCCGAACCCTCTTCCATCTTTTTAAGGTGCTGTTAATAGGGAGCTTAAGCAACGACGACGCTGTCGGTGAGGACGACACCTAGTTAAAAATGAATTTACACTTTACCGGCGAAATTTGCAATTGTCCAGATCTGCTCAGTACGCCAATGGCTCTAAAAACGTGCTCGGGCTAAATACGCAACGAGAGCGTTTAATTCCAAATGGAAATACGAAGAAGTTAGCCGTCGTCGTTCGCATTCCTAATACTACGCAGAACTTGATCATTTCACGTACTTGCTTTGCAGAGGACGGCAAAGAAATGTACAAAGATTTATAACGCACGTGCACAGCTATCGTTTTGCTCATTAGATCTTGTTTGGCGACGTTCTCGTAACCGTCGTGGTCGTGGTTTGCTTAAGTTCCCTAATACCAGCAGACCACATACTCCTTAAAATTTGGCAAAACACCTGCAGAAAGTACGCGCTCTGATAAGCATAGTTTAATTAAATCCCACAGGAGTCCCCTAAGATTTTTCATAAAACCTCATCAAATAACTAGTTCACGACAAGAAGCTGCAATTTGCACAGTTATAAATAGTTACCATGACGTGAATCTTGGCCTTGCCCTTCTCTATCACAAAAACTCCACCCACTCCAACTGGCCTGTTTCCATAGTGACCAGCTAGCGTGTGTCGCATGCATGTGATAAAATTCTCGTCCCCAGTCCTCTTGCTGGCGCAAACCTTCAGAACCTGATGAACAATGCAGCAACATTTAACTCAACCACTTAGAACTCAAAGAATTGTGAATCTCTACAAGATCGTTTCCAGTTCCATCAAGGCTAGTCAAATAAACCAAGCAATTATAGCACTTGAATATGATTATTTAACAAAGCAGGTTAAGAGATGGCAGCAAAGGCTGATGTGGACCTGCTATGCGCAAATAAATGTTTACAAAATACACTATCTAGGTAATTACAATATCAGACTTTGCAAACACTATTGCTTTTATACCTTTCCTGGACTTCCATCGCTAATAAGGAAATTTCCTAACAAACCAAATTCTCTGCAGTTGTACTCTTCTAGGACACAGGCTCCATTCTAAAACAGAATGATACATGTTTAAACTAAGTCGCTCTCTTTGATTATTTTCTGCAGGCTGACAGAGAACAGTTGTGGTAGGTGAAAAGTGTGGGATATTTTTGCATTGAATTTTGCCATCCTAAGAGTATTTTGGGTGCTAACTGTTTGGTGGTGGAGCTTAGGGCTTGATCCCCAGTGCAAAAATATTGAGAAGACAAAATTAATGTTTATAACTTGTAGCTTGAAGATGTTGGAGTGAGCAATGGCTATCAAACTCTCTTCCAATGAGAACTGTTCAATTGTATGCTACCGGCTGTCAATGTAGTAATTGCCCTTGACTTAATAAATTTATATAGATATACGTCATTTCTAATTTAACTAGTAAGATATTAGCAATATTGTCAAACACTTTTATCATGAGCCTCTGGCTTGGGGGACTGGGAGACCACCCCCGGTGTAATTTGACATGAAATAAATTATCTTATCTTATCTTATCTTATACTCTCATAGGGAGCCATCTAGAGTACAACAGCTACATGTATTTTGTGGTCATATATATTTCCAACTGCATATCTACATCATTGACAAACTTACTACTTCATTAACTTTAGCAATCTTTGTTGCAATTACTCCCTTCTGTTCAGAGTTTGTTACCAAGTTCGCCATCATCTGAAACAAACAGCATTCAGTTTAGTACACAGCTTGAAGTTTTCAGGTTTGAATCACATTACAAAAGTAACAATATTGAGTGTACAAAGACAGTTGGCCGTTAAGTAAAGATTTACCTCACAATTCACTCCAACAAATTTACTACTTCCAGCTCCTGCACCAATGACAAATCCTCCAGGAAGATCCACATTGCTTGCCACATCATCAAAACTGTATAACTGCAAATTGTAGTAACAAAAATGTCATTGACCACATCATTCTTAGAGTTGATTAAATACAAAAGCATTTACATCTTAAATACATGCGAGCATTGATTTTCCTTGGTAAGTTACATGTATAACAGAAAGCCAAGTCCAAAACAGTGTGAGAATAATGGACAAGTTGTCATCAAGTAGTTGACTTCTCAACATTTGCTTCCATAAACTGTATCATTCAGAGCATTTTAAAATTTGTCAGGTGTGGGCTTCTTGCACAGACTGACAATCTTTTGACTTCTCATACACTTCTCCCTGCTGGGGAGAAGTAAGAAATTGCTAAAATGATGTGTCGCGTTAACAGTGTACAGTCATGTACCTTGGAAAGATTAGGAAGAGGTATGAGATATGGTGGACCACCAACATCAGCAATTCTGGTTCTCCCACAAATACCTTTATACAGGTTGAATGAGAATGCAGAAAAAAATTAGTTTAAAAATGCTGTTAAATTGACATTATTTGTTGAATAACTTTATTTTGAAAAAAGTATATAAATATGATCAGTTCAGGAGGCAATATACATATACATACCAGGAGCAGCTAGTTTCCATGGCTTCACTCTCAAATCAGGACAATCCACCACTTCAACCTCAACATTTGAAAAGTTCTTGGCTAAGCCAGCCTTAAGCACTAAAATTATAGTAGAAATAAATTAATGTAAGCCATAGACAGCATTACCACTGTTGTGGCTGAATGGTGTTTGAGTGGTTTATCAAGTTATGTTAATGTATGCTTAAGAAGGATGCTCTGGCATGAACTGACAGTCGACCACCGTCGACTGATATATAGCAGCAGTTCACTGATATACCACTGATAATATTGCAGTTGATAGTCAATCGACAACATGAGGACCATTAAGTGGGCTGTCAATCAATACATCAGTAGAGTATCGGTCGTGTATCAGTCAATGCGTTGACTGAGTATTGACTGGGTATTGGTCAAGTATCAGTCAAGTATTGCCCAATATGTATCGACTGATGTCCCAATCGAGGTTTCCCATAAGATCATACATGATCCAAGAACTTTGCTCTACTCTAGCCTCAGGGTAGAAGGATAGTCTGTAGAACTGTACATGTTGTCCTAGAACATGCTACTTTAGAGTTTTGAGGTAAGCTTTATTAATAATGGTAATAGGACTGGGTGGAGTCAAATTCAGTCTGTAATCATACGAGTGATTAACAAAATCAGACGACCGCGAAGCGGGAGTCTGATTTGTTAATCCCAAGTATGATTACAGACTGAATTGGATGACACGATGTCCTGTTACCAATTAATCAAAACTATAACAAAATTCGAGAAATGAACAAACCATTGATTGATTGCTGAACGATTTTAAAATGTCATTATGAATGCTGAAAAACACAGCAGTTTACTCAACAAAGTGCACCGCAACAGCGCGCGCAAAATGACGCGTACTGTCCAATTACAAGCATGACGCATACACTGTCCAATTAATGCCCAAATCGGGCTGCTGATAGCCAATCACGTTTGTGAATTTTGTTATAGTTTTGATTAACAATGGTAATAGGACTGAGTGGAGTCCAATTCGGTCTGTAATCATATGAGTGATTAACAAAATCAGATGACCGCAAAGTGGGAGTCCGATTTGTTAATCATGAGTGTGATAACAGACTGAATTGGACGACATGATGTCCTCTTACCAATTAATCATAACCATTATAATTTCCCACAAAAGTAAAAGTTTCATTTGAAAAAGAGCTTTTAATAGTCATTTTTAAACATCATAATTAAAAATATGGAGAATAGCTTGCAAAATGGCGGTTAAGTTTCTTTCAAAACAGTCACCAGAGACTAAACCTCCAAAGTTTTACAAAGTCAGTCTCTTGAATTGGTTACTATAGTGATTGTAATCAATGCTGTGATTGGTGGAATTAGTGGAGAGGACTTAAAATGATTGGCTCATGTAACTGTCTGATTACAGGTGTCCGATTACAACTTTGCAGATTAATTAGAGCAAAATATAGCAGTTTATAATGGTAATTGAACTGAGTGGAGTGCAATTTGGTCTGAAATCATACGCGTGATTTCAAAATCGAACGAGCGCGCAGCGCAAGTTCGATTTGAAATCACAAGTATGATTTCAGACCAAAATTGCATGACACGAAGTTCAATTGCCACTTTATTAGATCCATTTTGAAATCGCACAATTTTATCGCCTTAATTTTTAGATTTTTGATGTATTGTTCCTGTAGCCGGTTTGTTAAAAAAAAAAGCGGAACCGGAAACACCTTTACGTCTCATTTAGTATGCAAAATGATGTTATGTGACGAAAACTCATCCGAGCATGACAAAGAAACAAGCGGTTTTGAAGTGAGAACAAAAATAGTCTACTTCAGGTATAAAAGTTAAATTCTCGTCGCCTGAATCAATGATGGAAGGTCTTTCTTTCTTCTGTAGTTGAGGCTGAGACTTTTCATTGTCTTTGGAGAAGGAATTTGAAGGTACATCCTGCGTAATTCTGCGATGGATTTCTTTTGAGTTGTGAAACTTGAGTGCACGATGCCCAGTGGATGGTACGTTTTTTTTTCCTTTCATACTGTTTAATGGCATGATTTTAAGGGAGTCCAGCTTGTTATCATCTCCGTTCCTTTTTGTGACCTCGGCGAAGGACTCAATACTCAGGACCTTGTCAAGTTCTTGCAGCGCCATTTGTTTCAAGATATTTCCAAGATGGCAGGACTAGCACCAGCTTCGTAAGACGTTCATTCATTCACTGTTTTGTGGCACGGGATGTATTTTGACTATGTTTATTCACAGCGACAGAGTTGAGCTCTTTTGTTGCTTCGTTTGAAACTACTGGAAACCTGGAAACATCTACCTTCTTGCGATGGCCCTGAATTTGTTGTTGTGTGGTTTTTGTTTGTTTATGTTTTACTGGACTCGGTATCATACGGATTTTGAGCAGACGTTGAAGAAAAATCGCCAAAATATTCGTCAAAATGGACACTGAAAGTTGGAAACTTCCATTAAAGTAGGTGTTCAGCCTGAAGGAGCTCATAATCGTCATTTAGAAACTGTAATTAATTACACTCGTCAATTTTTTTGGAAAAAAAAACAACAAGAACAACAAAGTTTTGGCAATAGTAGTTGCTAAATTCTCCACACAATGGCTTTTTGCCTCTCATTTTCCTGAAATTTTATTGTTTATTTTAAAGTAATATTGAAATCTGATTGGTTGTTTTGTTTTACTGTCCCATTCTCAATGGCTGAGAAAAAGATGCAATTTAGAGCAAAAAATAGTGCGATTCGTGAATAAATTGCTCCACTGAGAGCCAATCAGATTGCAAGGATAACCAGTGATTTCAAAATGGATTTAATAAATGCACCAATCACATTTGAGGAAATTGTAATTGTTATGATAAATACAAAAATTGAACTATTCTCTTTAGCCTGAAGTGAAAGCAGTACAACCATGGACCGCCACGCTGTGAAGTACAGCAAATGCAAAATTACATTTCATGTCCGATTTCCGCACACAGAAACGGTCAGTAACTTTTCCATAAAACATATTAATTACTATGTGTTAGAATTACATATCTCATAAATAACCAGTAATCGAAGATTATTGGAGTGCGGTCGAATTCTTCATCTTATAAATAAATTCAGTGAAGCTTTTATTTGATCTTTAAAAGAGCCTATTTTTCTAGACCAACAAGTATCTTCACAGAAACAATCTTCGATCGTATCTGGCTTAACAAAGAGATATGATGACCATACCTTGAACTAACTCTTCTAGCGGAGGTAGAAGAAGGTCTCTACTTTCTATTGGTAAATAATCCGACTTTGTCGAAGTATTTTCTGTCCCTGTGTTTGCCATTTCATTCGGGTGGCATTTACACCAGCCCAAGGAACAAGCGAAAACCGTCAGGCGTTCCTTACCTCTTTACACTCGTACCTAGTCTTTCATGGGTTTGCCGCCCAGAAATAAATTTTTATCGTTGACTGCTGGCATTGCTGCGGAATCAGTGAATCTATTTATCGGAATTTACCTTGAACTCTACCCAATGATGGCATCTTTACGAAGATTTTCAAGATTTGCGGCAGTAGCTTCAGCAGCAGTAACGTTTTCGGGAGCATACATCGTCTTCAACAGCACAAGAAATCCCGCGCGCGCTAGCGCTGACACTTCACCCGGCTTCGAGAGCTATCCAGAGGAATTTGCAGACCGTCATCTGGTCAAACCTTCTGGTTTACGATGGGACCCGAACTGGGATATGTGCAACAAAGGTGAAAAGAAGTCTAAGAAGAAGGACAATGGTAAGATTGAAGAAGAATCGAAAGAGATAAAGCCCACAGCTGTACGCCATCTTGTGTTTATAAGACACGGGCAATATTATTTAGACGCTGCAAATGACGATGATAAACGATTGACCGAGCTAGGAAGGTATGGAAAGAAGTGCTTTGCCTGTTATATTGTTAAAAAAGTACCAGCTTTGGATTCTTAAATATTAAGTAAGGAAGAAGATAAAAGAAGGTCTTGGGACTTCTTGAATCAGTTGACACAGGTTGACAGTAATCCGCGCCCCCTCCCCCTCGGGGAATGACTGCTCTACTTCCAAGCAGAGGAGGTGTAAGAAGTGTAAAAGATGTTCATGTTAAACGAGGCTGGTAGGTATAAACCTGCCATGAACCTAAGCTTCTCATCTGACGGAGGGGGAGGATAGAGGGGGGGGGGGGGGGGGGAGTGGAGGTGGAGGCAGCATTCTATACCACAGCAAAAACAACACAAGTTATGGATAGGCCAGGTTCAATGGAACCCTCCCCCCCTTTTCTGTACTTGCTCTGTACTTGATCAGTACAAAGAGTGCGTAGCTTTGTCTTTGGGAATGAGCTTATATCTGATCACAAGACATTTTGCACTCACTGTTTGTTTTATTTACAGTTTTATTGATAGGTTGATCAGGACCTCAAAATAGAAATGTAAGCAATGTAGGCTTGAGGTGGAGGCTTTTACTCCTCCCATCCAACCTACCCCTCTACTTATAACTTGCAGTTCATAGATAATGCTACACTGTATTTCTGTTGTCACTTCATGGTTATAGAGCGCTTCAAAATTATCTGCCATTTAATAGGCCACTTTTGATACATTAAAATTCAGCTTGATAGCGAGGCCTAGACGACACAAACAAAAGAAATGAATAAACATGCTCACACAATTTCCTTTGTTTGTGTCCTCTAAGCCTCACTGCCAAGCTGAAAACAGTGTCTATTCAAACCATATTTTGTTTTTCTTGGATTCAGATTACAAGCAAACACAACTGGCCAGAGACTGAAAGACCTATGTGTAAACCTCAAGTACACCAAACTAGTTTGCTCTACTCTAATAAGAGCCATTGAAACAGCAGATATCATTGCATCATATCTTCCAGATGTACCAAGGGAGACATGTTGCATGTTAAGAGAAGGAGCACCTATCAAGCCTGATCCTTCTTCACCAAATTGGAAACCAGAGAAAAAGGTCAGTGTGTGTAACAGTGAGGTGGATAGAGAATTTTAGAGCTAGGAGTTTGAGATACGGACTCTGACAGTGGTCCCCTGAAGGGGCCTCAGGGGAATCCTCTCAGAAAATTCCTAAAATTGAGAGGCTGAGTCAGCGTGTTGAAATGTCTCATATTTTTTTAATTTAGGGGGTTCGACTGAACCCCCCAGATCTGCCCCCAGTAACATGTATAAGCTCAGTGTTACAGAATCTTCATTGTTTATGTGTGCTGTTAACCTCTCCCCTACCCAGGACTTCTATGCATCTACATAACTGAACAGTTTAAAGTGTACATGTATGTGAAAATTGAATCAATGAACATGTTAAATCATGTTTTTTTAGGAGAAGTTTGAAGGGCTCACTTTCATGGATTTGAAATGTTAGTGGTAAAACAGAATATAGATTACGACTGATGTTTTTATGGCTGGCGTTCTTCAGCAGTTTTTTCAAGATGGCCCTCGCATTGAAGCTGCTTTTAGAAAATATGTCCACAGAGCAGATGTTGATCAAGTGGGAGACAGTGTGGAAATCTATGTATGCCATGCAAACGTAATTAGATACTTCGTATGTAGGTAAGAACTTTTGAAAGTAAAAAAAAAAACAAACCAAAATTTGTTTTTCTGTTTATGTGTACACTGTATTTAATACAGTGTACACGCCTAAGACTTTGTTTGAATTCTTTTACAGAATGCATATACACAAATGTTGTGCCCAATTGCAATACAATTTTATACTAAAAACAAATTTTGTTCTCCAGTTGAGTACCTCAGTCAAGGTTTAAGCCCGGGCTGCTTGACCCAGAGTCCAGACTACTAAATGTAAGCTCAAGGTGCCTTCCACTAACACAAAACGACAATATTTAGTGACCACCTTTCGTGTTATAGGGTGCTTCAGTTTCCTCCAGAAGGATGGCTTCGTATGGGCATGGGTCATTGTGGAATAACATGGTTAACCATCAGGCCTAATGGGAGGGTGAGCCTTAGAAGTATGGGTGACACTGGCCATTTACCACCTGAACAGTTGTCATCATAATAACAGTTGGTTGTTCAGCAAGCCAAGTTCAGCTGATGTGCTGCAAATTCTATGACAAAATTTCGGGAAGACTGTGTGTTAGTAGTAAAATATAATTTTAAAATGTTAAAAGAATTGTGGATGCTCTGATAGCTCAGTGTGAGTTCATCAAGCTCCATTACCTCATAAATAATAATATAACATGGCCTATTGTGTGTTGCATGCTCATACTTTATCAATTTATAATGCATATCACTTGTATCATAAGTTTGAGCTCATGCAATTTCTTGAACACTGCATAAAGGATATAGTAAACTTGCTCCTCGTGCATTGAATTTTTAAAATACATTCGGATGCATTTAATAATTAAATATACCTATACAGTTAATACAGATAATAATAACGAACAGATACCAGACTGATCAGTAATACAGGTGTTCATAAACATGTACAGGAACATATTTGTGTGTAAACTAAGTACATGCAGTTGAGCTGCATTATTCTGACCCCAATCGGAAACTGTGAATGGATAAGGGGTTCAATAAATCAGTAACTGACTTGGCCCTTGTTTGGGCTAAAAGAAGTGGTACGGTGGCTAAGGGCGAGCTAATTCTAAACCAGTTCACCATAATGCAGATTTCCTAGTGGTGAAATTGTTGTTTTTTTTATTTACACAACTTGAAAATGATGAAATGTATTTATTTGTTAAGGACTATTTTCCGTAAAAACATGTATATTTTGTATCATTTTATGTTCTCACATTTTTCATTACTGTTGTAAATCACATTATTTTATACATCGGTACTGTCAAGAATGCAAAATAAAGTTTTCCTCTTCAAGTAATTATCCAGCTCTGCATGCAGTTTTTTAAATACTATACACCTTTTAGTCAATGTGGTTAATTTACTTAAAGCATGCAATATTACCCAATTGTTGTCCGCTCTGCCACTAACCCGAACTTGAAGTTACTTTTTGTTGCCTTATCACTTTATGCTAGACTCCAGCTGTATAACAAAACACTCAATTACTGGTCCTTTGATAAAATATTTGATTATTAAAAGTTAAAACTGGGTTGGCCGTGGCATACAATATTAGTGTTGTTTGAGGTTAAGTGACGACAACATATTTTTGTTCGAGTTAAAACACCATTTGGAATTTTAGAGGCAGATATGTGGGTTTCGGTGACATCGGAGTGAAAGCAGTCTCATCAATTTGTAATTTGATATTTTCTGTTTGATAAGAATCCTTCTCTAAGGAGTCTTGCGTTGCGATCCATGTGACGGCTTTTATATGTCATAATTATAAAATCTTCAAGAGACAATGGCGAAAAATTATTAAAAGTTATGAAAAATGTTAGTATTTATCGCTTAATGATGGGTCCAAAGGAACTGAAGCATTTTATTCAAGGGGAACGAGGTTGCCTTTGTTTTGGTAGATCCAAAGTTACGGTGGTCATCGGTCGACATACTGGTCGGTGGCTATTAGCGCGCAAAAACTACTTGAGTTTTGGCGGGAAACAGCCTCACAGCTTGACTGCTACCGTGTGGCCTCGAGGCCATGTCGTTGGGGAAGAAAATATTCCTACATGAAATTCCTGCTCTGCAACAATAGACGAAATATAACGCAACATAAGTGTTGGTCTCATTGTTGGAGGAGGAGGAAATGAGAGGTTTATTATATATTTGGGGTTAAGTAACGTTTCAGTTCAAGGGGTTAAACAGCGGAGGCCTGGTTGTAGATTGGGGTTGCGAATATTTTTGTTCGTGTGAAGGTTACTTTAAGCCGTGTGCCGTTCTTCATTCAAGCCACAGTGGACATTCATTGACGTGAATAAAAAGCTTACCTATGATATGAGCAGTTTCGCGTGCTACAGGTTCTCTGTTTTAACTGGACCTAGAATCTTCCGTTCAACGATCAAACGCTTTGCCACGGCGACACAGAAGACTTTTTTGGGAATCAGGTAATTTTGAAAGTTTCATTTGTAATAAACTCCCCGCATACAGCACAGAGTACACTACAATTAATACAGCAAGTATTTTTAGGTTGGACTAAACAAAATACCTTAGTGGCTCATACATTGCTTGAACCGTTATGTAGTCTATTTGTCTTCATATCATTAAAAATAAAACGAGGTAATCGCTGTTTGAACAGCTTAGACGAGGAAAACACCGTTTTATGGCAATTAGTAAAATGTATGCGCCGTTATCAGTAGCTACTTGAGATCGTGATTTATTTCCCTTAGTATTCACACCTGTCAACTGAATGGTCTGAAATTATTTAATATATAAAGTCTTTCTCTGATATCTAGAATTTACCGTCTATTATTTATACTGCTTGTAGTTTTTGTTAGGTGTAAAAGTGAGTTTCAAGTGTCGCAAAATCCGTGACATGAAGCAACAAAGAGTACAGCTGCACACTTGCTCTAAGGACTCCAATATTGAGGTAAGCCAAACCAATCCACTGCTATCCATTTGTATTTCTGGATTAAGGAAATAGGCACTGGGAATGTCTTTCCCAAGAACACAACTCCTGACTGCTGCCAGGTTCCCAGACCGCAACTGTTTAGGTCACCTCTGGAGTAAACATTTAATTACGTTTTATCTATTTAAGGCCAACAGTGGAGTCAAAATTTAAATCGCTTTATGTATTGAAAATGTCTTTGGAGAATGATACATCGATGCAGTTTTAGATTGCAAAGATAATTTTAGCATGTTATGCAGACACTGTTGGTGCGTCACCCACTCCACCCTAAGGAAAGAAGGTGTCCATGCATTAGAAAACTATTACCTCTCGAAATATTAAAAATAGATAACAAGAAAACAAGTGTTAACCTTGTATCAATTGTTGAATGAGTGCACGTGGGCGCGGTTGTTGATTCCCTGTTTGGATGAGAAATGTGAAAAAAAAGTCTTTAAAAAAACGTTTCTTAGCGATAGTGGAAATGACACATTTTTACTCTATAAAAATACTTCTTATGACAGAAATTACAGTTGTTGATTTCGTTTGTTTGCATCTTGCCTTGCTTTGCTTTTCATGTCTTGATGAAAGACTGACAAAGATACTAACTACTTAACAACCGAGAGTGAGGTCGTTACGGGAAAATCTCAAACTGAGGCCTTGCCGTATTGACCGAGCGATAGCGAGGTCAATACGGCAGGCCGAGGTTTGAGATTTTCCCGTAACGACCGAAGGATCGAGGTTATTAAGTTGTTTATTATATGGCTCATCAATAAAGAGAAAAATCATTCGAGCGGAAGTCGTCAATTTACATCCGGCGATGCGCGCGTTTACCGATTCATTCATCGTCTCAAACCTAGGGCAAAACTACACAGTCAGCGAATTTAACCACTGTATTACGTATTCCGTTAAAAACACTCATTTCTTTACGGAAAAGTCACTGTCACAGCCTCAAAAACGTATTTTAGTATCGTGGTACCACAAGTTGATGGGGAAGTTTTTCCGACTTTTGGGGCGAAACGTCAACGCATATGGAAAAGACAGCAAGTGCTTCAAAATTGTCCAAACCAACCGTCTTTCGGTGAAAGAAGATACTAATGCTTCAGAATGGACTGCTCAAAATAAGCTTAACTCGATCTTCGCATTCGCTTTCGACAACATATCTTCGCCTTCTTCATTCTGGGATTTATGGATGAACATTTCAAGCCTTGTGAACGTCTGCAGTTATCAGAAACACTGCTACCGACAGAAACCGCCCGATTGTTTACATCTGATGATCCTGGAAGCTGATTTACACTTGCTTGTGTCAAAGCGAGGGAATCTATTTGACGAGAACTTTGACGGAGTTCAATACTTCGGTAATTGCTGTGACTAAGATGATAACTTATAAGTTTCTTTGTGGTGTTCTACTCAGGATGCATGGCAGATCTGCCGATGGTGTTTTTTACTTAGCGATTTTAGCTATACTTAAGACTAGGCAAACTTTGATTGTTTTTCACTAGTGCCCGCCAAGGTGACCGACTGGTAAGTCATCTATATAAATTTTATTAAAGAAATATCTCTAAACTTTTAGCTACTGATATTCTCGTACTGATTTTAATCGGCTTTCATCGCTTCAATGCGCTTGAATTTTCAGAACCGGGCTCTTCCTAATTTGCATAATCCGTAATCGGCCCGTGGGCATTACGGGAGAATAATGCCCTACCATTTAGTGACAATTAACCAATAAGAGCGCGCGTTATATCGGCCACAAGCCAAAGCCATATAATAATATTAATTAACCGTTATAACTGGTACTTAATGAGAAAAAAATTCTTCAGAACAAGAAGAAACTCTTGGCAACAGCTATTCTCTAAAAAAGTATCAGTTCAGTATTTTCATGCAATTTTTTAAACACGTTTATATTTAAACAAATTTATTCTCGGGAGTGAATGTGTATTTGCAATGGCTATAGTCAGTTTACACATCAAATTACCGCAAGGTTTTGACGAATAATATCACTTACTTAAGTTATTTATAAAAAAAACTGCTGCGCCTGTTAATACCGTTTTACTCTGTAAATTTTGATTTTTGTAATTGCGGTCATTTTATTGGTGTCTAGTTGTAAAACCTTTTATAAAGCTATCAGTTTGCCATTTTGTGGCAACATGTATTCTTCGAGAATAGCGGGTTTATGTCGTTTGTTTCATGAATATCGTGGTTTTCAGTTTTTCTTTTTTTTATTTCGTGCTCACTGATGCGAAAATCCCACAAGGGGCTTTAAAGCATTTTTAAAGGACAGACGCGGAAAACTTTATGCAAATTGTGTTTAATCAAGGAAAGCTTTCATCTCGGCTCAATCTATTCCCTGTATTTGTTTGTTCAACGTGTCGGTAGTGGGTGAATATTTGAGTGGGAAACCTTGAACAATTAATCCAGGAGTATCTCCTGCTTCGTTTCGTCGAATCAAACGGAGAGGAACTGTCATGATTGAAGAATGAAAATGTAAACAGCTATACTTAACGGCGCGGAAATGGATGAACCTCAACACGAAATGAGCAGTGAATTACAAGACGTCTCCGACGCGTCCGATACAAAATTGACGGTTTATTCCGGTTAGTAAAATTCTAACAACTATTATTATGTTGATGTCGTTGTATGAGTAACAAGTGACTAAACGTGGTCGTTGTACAACAGTTTATCCTGTTAGCAGGCTGAACTTATTTATAGAACGCTGCATGTTAAATGAGGTTCATAGTGTGGGAAAGCGATACGGAACGGTACATCAGTGTTTTGTCGGTAGAATTAAATCGAATGGACTTCAGGAACTTTGCACGTGTACATGTAGCTGTATAAGTTTTGATGAGTTTTAACGAGCTATTTATAAACGCAGTTAAAACGCGCGTCACTTGTATAGGCTTTCTTTTTTTGTAACTATAAAATGAATTTGTCAGTTTCGCTTCGAAGCACTTAGTAAATTATAGGAAGCCGGCTAATATATTCTAAGTGACTTTCCACGTTAAAAGGCCCATATGAAGTGATTTTTGTTTATAAATTTAGCATTACACTCCGTGGTTGTTAACTCGTGTTTTTAGACGGGTCGGCTTGTACAAGATTCTCCCAATCTTAATATTTGTTCAATGCTACAAATACAGTCATTCAAATCAGTCTGTGAACTTAGTTAGCCCACTGATCCGAAATGACAATCGTGTCGCATCCAACTAAATAGTTCGTCACAACTACATCGTCAATTTTAATTTTAACAGTCTTGTTCCAAAACGGTATCATTTTTACAAAATAAACCTGAGTTTTGTTGTCAGGAAATATTTCGAAAATTTACGAGACCGTGTTGTTCAAGGACAATAGAAAATAAACAAACAAACAAGCAAACAAATAACATTGAAAGACTGTAATAACGCATTATTTTAATGTAAAAATACGGGCATAAGTAAACAGGTACAGTTTGGAAAATTTACATTTTATCCGTCAAGAAAAATCCCTGACAACTTGCTACAGTTTCGTGCAATGACTTGTTACAACTTGACTTTCGCATTGAAGATAATATAAGTGGGTCATTCAATTATGTTTTAACAAGTTATCACCATCTCCATATACCTGTATGATCGGCAAGTCCTGGTTACCTGCCATACTTGGAGTGCGCTATAGAAGACTTCCGCCATCTTAATAAAGCGTTACACAACCACACTCTTTTAGCTGTAGAAAAGAAATTATTTTTGCTGACTTAATCTTGAAAGAATCTTGAAAGAATCCTGAAAGCACTATAGACAAAACTAAACACTCCCAGAACCATCAGAAAGACCCTCGACCTCTCAGCACAGAATGGTCGTACCTGAAGATCCCATATATCTCCGAACGTCTCAACTACAGGATCACCAACATTTTCCGAAAAGAAGGTATACCAGTACGGGTCGCGCACAAGTCATACACCCTCAGACGAGCTCTCTCTCAAAACAACACGGAACGGACATGCACGAGGGCCAACTGCCCTATCTCCAGCACCAAATTGTGCTTATTACGCAACGCTGTTTACCAAATCACATGTAACAACTGCAACCAATACTACATCGGGAGTACTACACGCTTTATCCACGATCGTGTAAGAGAACACCTGAACAATGACAACTCCTCCGTGAAGAAACACATTTCAAAGTGCCAAAACAAAGTCCACAAAGGCAACGAAATCAAGACCATTGGACTAGAAAACGACCGCGCAAATCTACGACTGTTCGAAGCGATTTACATACGAAACTACAAACCTGCCCTCAACTCCCCAGAGGAATGCAGCGAATTCGCGGACCTTTTATTCTAATAATTATTTTAACATATCTAGAGACTCTTTGTACTTTGACACTCGCTCATTAGATCACATCATTCGTTTTTATTCATATTTGTATCTTATTTATCTCATGCATTTTACCCTCCACATTCTTTCGCTTTTCACACGTTTTTACTTTATATCTGTATATAAGCCTTACGCGGAATATTTTTTCTTATCCCTGATGATGCCGTAGATCGGCGAAAGCTTGGATTTTTAAAAAGATTTTAACATCATTTTACAGTAGTGTAAGGCCTCACTTGAACTTTTACCACTTTCATTATAGACTTCTGTGTTGACTTATTCCTGTTCAGCTCTATAAACAAGAGTGTAGTTTAAAAATGTAGCGCCACTTACTCGGCAAAGAACCTAGAATGAGTTTTCCCGCGCTCTGCGCTGATTAGTTTATTTGCTCTGAGTTCTCATTGGTTGATTCTGTTTTTACGTTTGTTCTTATTGGCCATTTTAAGTGGAACCCCGCGTTAGGACCACCATGTGAAAACCACCACCTCGTACTTTTTAGCCGAAGCAAAACTAATGGGCTAGGAGGCCATAGCGTTTTTCTCGCTACATTTTAATACTCTACAAATACGACCACCAGGAATGTCTGATGACATTAAAAACTGGGAAAGTTTGTGCCCAGTTACAATGAAATGAGTCCCCCGCTTATCCGCCTGTTCTGCAGGCTACTTTGAGTTCATTATTACACTGCGAGCAGGAGTCGATGGGGGGAATCAAAATTAAATTCATGACATTTAACAGATTAAGTGAAGCCTGCAGCTCTGACTGGGGAAAACTAAATTGTGTATTCCCGTAAACTTGGGCGGGCCAACTAATTCTCCGACAGTTCTGCAAGTAGGATTTGACACTTCAAAGATCAGTTTTTGTTTCAGCCTTTTACATCATTCTTTTTAGCTTGTTGTCATGTGTCAGTTTCAAAATTTGTTAAAAACAGACAACACTGGATAAACGATCATGTTTTTTACTTAACATTCTGCCTTTCGCAAACTGCATGTTTGATACATTTTTACACTTTGTGTCTGATGTTCCGAGCAACAAAGGCGTTGCTTAGAAATCTGTCAACTTTCAAGAACGTATTTGCGTTTTTTTTTTAAAAATTATTCATTCTCAGTTTAGTGTTCAATTTCATTTCAAGTGCGTTACAGGTGACCGACAAGAAACTTGCTTTTCTTTAGCAGAGGAAGATGACGCTAATTCTAGAAGGACCGATATATTAAAGAACCTTCCTAGTCGGCAGCTGTCACTTTGGCAGCGACAAGCAAGAAGGAAAATGCAGGGCAAAGACCGGCCGAGATCACACGATTACGAGGCTGTAAATAACGAAGATTCTGACGATGAGAAACAGATGGACGAGGCTACAAGCTCAACCAGAAAGAAGTTCGAGCAAACAGAGCCCTTGTCGGTGAGACTTACGAAGCTGCGAAAGAGAAGGTAAAGGACAACTTATAATGTACAATTTTTATAGTAAACATAAGAGGTTCTTAAAATAAATATTGTGTGTTTTGTTCGTTCAGTGCTGGAAGTCGCTTTATGAATTAATTTTAATACAAATTTAATTACCACTGGGAAGCCACTTCAAAATAGAAGCGTTTTAAATTCTCACTGTGAATTTAGCGAAAGTGAGCACTGAATGTATTGATCAGAGAAAATTGTTCAGTTAAACAGTCTGTTGATTTATATTTATTTGTCTACTTTGTGCTTTCGTCTTTAGGAGTTCGTCATTGTCCAGTACCCCACATGGTCTCTCCTCTTTCACACAACTACGACTTCATATCGCAATGGTACGTTTTAAAAAATTGTGACTCTGTGAAGGCATTTTTGAGTTAAGCGTGCGGTGATTGGGGTTCAGTTTTAAATCAGAATAACAGAAAATAGAAAACAGTTTCGTGTGAAACTATGGAGAAACGTCGAACGTTGTAGAATGCATTCACGCCTTTTTGCGTGCATGCAAGGTACTATTTTTCATTATAAGACAAATTCGTAAAGTAGAACTGGAATTACAATCAACCTGCTTTTTCAAGCTAGAGAAATGAACGTAACGAAGTGGGGTATGATTTTGCCTTGTAATTCTGTAGTTCTTGTGCCGTATCGTGGTAATTTCCCGAGGTACCAGGATGTGACAGGGGATGTAACGAATTCAGTGTCAGTCTTCCGTTGTGAAGTTCTGTCATTAGTGACATCTGTCAGTTTGTTTAGACACAAGTTGTCGAATTTTGCACCGTTGCAGGTGTTTCGTGCGGCGTTAATCAGTTTCACGAGTTAATGAGACACTGAGGCTGTCGAGATTATCACTTTCAGGACATTTGTCATTTAAAATGAGGACTGGAGGTGCGAGGAATTTTTCTGGGTTTGTGTGGCTCTCGATTTTGGGATTTCTTTGTTATAACACTTTTGCGTAGAATATACAAACCTTAGTACGGTTTGAGATTCTTGCAAAATAAAAACCGTTTATATATGATTTTGGCAAAACAATTCTCTCGATAAGATTTATAATCAAAGAAAGGCGGTATATATTATACATTAATTGTGTGGAAGGGAATATTTCATACATTTTGGGATATTTTTTCGGATATGGGACGTTTTTAGTTTAGGTTTGGTCCCTAGGGATTTTTCGAGGTCTAGTTTTCGATGAACCACGGTATTGATTTTTGATTAAAGCTTCATCAGTTCTAAACCCGAGCACCCCTTCGGCTAAAATGTCCTCGTATCTGTTAGTTTTAAGTCAAAAATTATTTTCAGTTTTCAGTTAAAACGTTTGGTCCTTTGGAAGTTATTCTAATGATATCCTAAGTTGGTGAAAACTACTCTCGGTAGACTGTCTTGAAGTAGACTTTCGTTCGCCTTTCCTTGGAAAGAACACATAAAACACGTTTGGTTGGTAAAATAGGAAAAAAACTCTGCGATTTATTCCATATTTTGTTTGATCGAAACGTATTTTGTGTACGTTTGAACATGGTTAGTAGAGTACTAACTATGGTTTGAATGGCTCCAAAAATGGTGTTAATTATTATACGCTTAGCTCAGTTAGTGTTGAAGCTGAATAGACCATTTTACAGTTGTCTGCTCAGTGACCTGGACTTTGTATGGCAGCGAGGCTAGAGTTGACCTTGTTTTGATACAGACCTCAGTGCTTTTGTTGTGTAAAACAAGTTGTTCTGATGCTAACTAGGTGCATTTACATGACAAAAGCAGTGAGGTCTGTATCCAAACAAGGTCAACTCTTGCCTCGCTGCCATACAAAGGCCAGGTCACTGAGCAGACAACTGTAAAATAGTCTATTCAAGAGTGTCATCCTAAACCTTGAAACTCTTTCACTTTCAGAATTTTAAAAGATGTTACGGTGCCAGCAAGGAATTTGTAAACTCGTATGAATTATGGAGAGGTCACTTCAAGGAAATAGAAGGTGAGCGCACATGGTGGCCTTAGTTTGTTACAGATTCTCCTGACTGGTACTGAAAGAACTCTATGTTAATCACTTAGGAGAATTAAGATCTCGAGATTGGAAGTGAAATGGAAAAAGATATATATATATATATATATATATATATATATATATATATATATATATATACTTAGTATGCCAGCTGTTACGGTGATTTTTGGTGAATTAGACAAAATGAGAAGAAAGAGTGTATGCGATAATTAAAACAACCCCTCAGTAATATTTTGCTACTTTGGTTACTGTATGCATATTACTGCCAAATTTCTTTTCTTAGAGATGTAAACTTATCATGCCTCCATGTTAAAATGAACTGATTTGTTACTGATTCCATCTTGTTGTATTAATTTTGTTGCCAGGGTCATTTGGAAATGGAGTCCTGTCTTATTTCACGTTTCTCAAATGGCTGCTTCAGTTGAACGTCTACATTTTCATTCTGACTCTGTGCTTCGTGATCATTCCTCAAGCCATCAGCACAGGAAAAGAACTCCCGTTGAACCAGACTCCTCAAAACGCCTCCAATACGACAATAACCTCATCCAGTTCCTCAGCCATTGTTCCAACAACTGTAACAGCATCTCCCGCGGTAAGGCGGAGAAGAGACGTGGCGCCCAACGCCACCGAAGAAGAAACTGATCGGAAATGCCATCTGGTGAAACCAAATGATTATTCCCTTTATACAAACAAGCCTTTTGCACAACTCCTCACAGACTTCTTTTCTGGCATCGTAAGTTGGCATGCCTGTCAAGTCGCTGTGATATCTTAAGATATTTTACCGACTTTACTCATGCAAATGTAGATGTAGATCTGTATTTTATCTAATACAGTCGTTTTGCAGTTTGTACAGTTAACGGCGGACGGAAATCAAGAGTTAGTTTGTTCACTGACGTGTTTTCTGTATCGTAAGGGTGACCCGTCTGTACTTTTTAAGATAATGATAAAGGTAAAGTCTGTCTTCAACCCCAGTCGGTTACCATGACGATGTCGACACGCAAGAATAATCCATGAAGGGCTAACCCTATAATATGTCTGTCACTTACCCTCTTAATTTGACCATTTGTCACCTATTTTCTTTAGGACTTTTCCCTCTTTTATACTGAATAACGTTACCCGTAACACGACATAACATGTCTTCATAGTGGAGACAGTTTGAGCTTGGCAGTTTTTTCAAATAAGTCGACAGTGTTGATAGTTTCAATCCATTTGAGAGAATATACAAAGTAGTTTCAGCTCAACTTTACTAAGTTTGGCGTGTTCACTATGTCGGACCATAGCCCAACGACTTTCTATCTCAGTGACACGAGACCACTTTCAGTATATTCAATAAATAATTTAGTCTTTTAGCTGGCTACGTCACGGTTTGCGCGTCTTGAAAAGTTTAGCCTAAATTTTTCAAGTTCTTCGCTTGTAATCTGTGTCAATCTTCTCCATCCTTAACCATCCTTGTGCCGTTTTGATTTATTATCATCTCTTTGGTGTTTTTCCAGCTTGGTATACGTGGCCAAAATAACTCGAAATACCGTGAATAAGCTCCTTTAAGTGCCCCGTTCTATTTGAATTGTAGGGCTGGATCAACACGACTTTCATGTTCTATGGAAGGTACTCCGACAAAGTCTTGGTATTGCCGAGTGGTGAGAAGACTTACTACAACATGCCGCTGGCCTATTTTATAGTTGGCTGTTTCTGCTTTCTAGTCATTCTTCTTTCCATCTTGTGGAGGTAAGAGTAAGACATAACTTTAGCCTAAATTCTTTTTTTCTGTAGGAAAAAAAAATATGGCGGCTGTACATTTTATCACATTACCATTCAAACCTTACACAGCCCGTAAAGTATAAGGAAAGCAATATTTTGCAATATTTGCCTTTCCTACGCAGTAGAATAGATATTTCCGATCTGTATATTTGAGTTGTGCGATTGGTTCAAGAATTTCGCTCAAGAGATAGTTCTAACTAGTAAGTGGTTCAATCGACTCGTAAAACCAAACTGTATGTACAATTGATTGTTTCAGTGCTTCGCAGATATTTGAGGAGAGTTACGTAAAGGAAGGTAGTAAATATTCTCACACGTACGCGAATAAAGTGTTTGGCGGCTGGGATATGTGCATCGAAGACGAAGCTGCGGGAAAATTGCAGACTATGAGGATCGTCAAAGAGATCGAGGTAAGACTGATACGTTCTCTCTTTTTAAAGGCAACACTGTACAAATTTACTGTATTGGTAAGTCTCTTGGAATTATTGTCTCTGCGGAAGCAACACGGACTATTTAAACCCTGAATAATGTATTTCAGTATGTTAGAAGGCTTAGACATGTAGCTTACATCTATTTGTAAGAAATCTGGAAAAAAATGTTCTATTTTTCTTTTAGAAACGCCGCGAGAAAAGAAAGCAAAATCACTCGATTTTTTTGTGAAAATGTAAATACTCTTTTCTCCCACCATCATTGCGTCAACATTGCGCACTTCCTTAAGCCTGGTTTTTACTACTTGTGCGACATAAGCACAAGCACGAGCACAAGTACAAGCTTAAGCATAACGGTAGCGAGGACGCCGAAGTAAGGACGTAAGCATAAACAAGATGGATAATTGCCTTATTTCAAGTTCCATACCTCCTGAATACAGTAAAACAGAATGGAGGACGATGCTTTTGCCTATGCTTATGCTTATGCTTAGAGCAGCGCGTTCTCACTTGACATAAGCATAAGCACAAACACAAGAAGAACAAAAATGTTTGTTCTGCTTGTGCTAGGGTTGTGGGCATCTTCACTAATGTTATGCTTATGCTTGTGCTTGTTTTTATGTCGTAGTGAAAACCAGGCCTTACAGGGTGTTTTTAATACTTGATTCATTTTTTTTTAGGTTGATCTTGCAGAAGACTTAAGACTTGCGACTTTGGCCCAAAGAACAAAGAAGGAAATCTATAAACTGTACGCAATAAGGATTCTTGTCAATCTGATTGTAGTTGGGCTGCTGGGTGTGTCAGCGTACCTTATTTTTATGGCCAGTCAGTTGTCCGTTACGGTAAGAAACAGTGAAATGATGAATTGCCATTAACATAAAAGTTGGCTAAAAAGCATGGTCATTGTTTATAGCGGCCCAAACTTTCGGAAACCGTGGTTATGTCTCATAGCTCTTGTTCATGTTGACAACATTGACGTCATTTTCGATCACGAGCGCACTGTTGTGATTGGCTCTCCACTCCATGTTCGTTTGCTTTCGTTTTTTTACGAATGCTGCGAAATGCGCCTTTAACAGTCCCTTTGACTTCACGTGAACAAGCGTCATTTTGAGAGGATTACTAGTCTTCGGTTATATTATAAAAACGCACCCCGTGTTTTTTTTTCTTTTATTTGTTTATTTAAATTATTTCTTTAAGCAGAGTGTTTGTCACATTTTTAATTCATGTTTCTTTTTTCGAGGTAGACTTCGCAAGATAATCCGGATTTTAAGGCGTCAATTAAGACAGATTTCATTCAATTCTTGCAAAGCTACGCTTCACCAATCACACTCTCCGCCTTAGGATTCATTGTTCCCAGTATATTCTTCTTCTTTTCCCGGTTGGAGAACTGGAGCCCAAGAGTCAGAGTCAACGTTGACTTGGCCAGGTATGTCACTGGTGCTACGTCACCGTAAACGAGAGTGCTAACGAGGTTGCTTCCAAATATGGTACGTCTATAGCGCGCGTATGACTAGAAAAAGCGGGAAATAGAAAACATAGGTGAAGGCGTTCTTCTCACACATCCCTTGTCAATTACTTGCATGCGCCAGTTATTTCCCTCCGTTGTACTCGATCAAACTTCCGCTAGTGTAGCTATTTCCAACCTTTGCCCTCTATTTTAACCACTCACATCGAAGTCTTGATTCATCTTAGACTAAACAATTGGTGAGCAATTTGTAGTGTTCGGATTGCTGGATTTTCCTTTGGGAACCCAGGGGCTCTCATTAAACTGTTACAAAACAAAAACCAAACCAAACCGCCTTCTGTAACATCTTTTTCCTGCAAATTTTCAGAACCGTGCTTCTTAAGCTGGCTTCAATTGCGGTACTGCTTGTTTCGCTTTACAATCGAATTAACAAGACCTGTATGCTGGTAAGTCAGATACCGGTATCCTCTTTCTAGTCATACTTCATGTTACGTGTAACTCCTTCAATTGTGTTGTAGAATTTGGGTGGCTGTAGTAGTCGTAGCGATATTTCGTCCATTCTTCCGTCAGTCAGTCAGTCCCTCAATCTTTGTTTGTCTGTCTGTCTGTCTGTCTGTCTGTCCGTCAGTCACTCTGTCAGTCAGTCAGTCCGTCAGTCACTCTGTCAGTCAGTCAATCAGTCAGTCAGTCAGTCAGTCAGTCAGTTAGTGAAAGATGAAAGTGCCTATTTTAAGTAATGTTAAATTTTAATTTTTTGCCCATTAGTGCTGGGAGAATGTCATTGGTGCAGAAATGTTCAAGTTGATATGGACTGACTTTTTCGTCACAATTCTGGTTATCGTCGTAGTCCAAACGCCTCGGAGGTAACGACAGCATTTTATTGCCATTATATACGTCTTTGCTTCGACCATTTACGAAAGTGCTTTACGTTTGTTATTCAGTAACCTCTCAGTAATATTTTTGTTCCTTTAAAGGAACGTTTCGTGTCGTTTACTTATCGTCGTTTATAATTTTTCTTTAGGTATTTTGCTGATTATGTTAGTTTAGGATGTGACCTGGGAAGGAAAATTGGCCGCGCCGAATTCAATCTTCCAAATAACGTTCTGGATCTTGTTTATGGCCAGTCTCTGATATGGTATGTGTATGTGTTCACATCTAGATCTTGTGTAGTAAATTTAGAGTGTTCGCAATTGGACAGTGATCATGCTTGGTTTGTGTACTTAACTGCGAGATCATTCATGTCTTTACGATGATCAATGTATGTGTTTGTAGGAGCCTTATTAAAGGACTTGAAAGAGCTAAGAAGCTATCGATGTACAGCAATACCCCCCCCCCCCCCTCCCCCGGTGAAACTAAGGAAGAGGAGGTGGACAGAACATTTTCTTAAGGTTCAGAAGGCACCTCTATCAAAAGGAAGGAGCTAAGAATCCATCGATGTACAGCCTAACAGAGCATACTAAAGAAGGGACAGGGGCGGGATGAACACCTCGAAATTCTGAAAGCGCTTCTCTCAAAAAGAAGGACCTATGAATCCATCCATATAGAGCCTTACGCAGAGCAAAGTAAGGAAGGCGATGGCGAATACTAAACACCTTCTCGAAGTTCTGAAAGCACCCTTCTCAAAAGTACAAAGATAATATCTTAAAGGGGGCAAGGAAAAAGGCATAGGCAGGAAATGTTATAAATGGGAGATATATCCGCCTAATGCTGCTTTGAACAACCAAGCATCGCTAATTGTACCCGGTCTTTGCTTATGATTAAACCTCGTTACAATTTATTTCAGGATTGGTACATGGTACAGTCCATTTCTACCGCTAATGGCGATCATTAAACTTCTAATTACTTTCTACGCCAAGAAGGTAAGGGCGAGAGAAGTGTGGCCCCTTGTAAAAAGTAGTCGATCACAGTCATGTTCAGGAGATAAAATACTGAGGGATTAAAGCTAATATAAGAAGGCTAGATTACTCTAAAATAATAAAATTTAATAATTCAATTTGATCTAAAAATGATTAAAAATCGCTTACCTGAGTTCATTAATGTTCTTCAGGTGTCGTAGTTTACTGGCCGGGGTAAATTATTCTGAGAGTCAATAGGCAAACAAATATTTCATCCATTCAAGATTTAAATCAGGTTGGTGTAGAGTAGTTCCATTTCCCCTCAGATCATATCCGGCGTTTTAATGTATTAACAATTTAATCCAATTCAGTTTTCAATATATATCGTTTTACCTTGCAAGATTACAAATTTTGAGGCAGAAATCCTTTCATATCAAGCGAATGAGTGATGAATACGTTCTGATACCTCTCTGTTTTTCACAGGCGACCGTAGTTTATAATAGTAGTACCCAAGAGAAAGCTTACCGTGCCGGGAGATCAAACTACTTCTTTATGATTCTGTTGCTCGGCACATTTCTTCTTTGCCTGGCCGCAGTGGCTTATGGAGTAACACAGTAAGCATTACTATTCGAAGTGTGATTAAAGCTAAATATGTTTACAACCACAGGTAGGCTGTTACTTTACCGCGTGTGAGATTAAGTCTTCGATTTACCCACTACCTTCAACCTTTTGAATTCCATTTTATTGCCGAGGGACTCTTATGTAAAAGCAACGAAGATTGACCACATACCAAAGGTACTCAATCCCGGTTAAGAGCCCCATGGGATTATTCTCACAAAACGAATATGACGACACCGAGCTAGTACTCAGTCTTACTCCTCGGTCTCCGAGAAACGAGGTTTAAATTGGATATGACTTTAAGTAGAGACTTATTTTGGTAAATCAAGATACACTGAACTTTTTGTGAACTTCTCATCCTATTACTTGCCTCGTGATTGAAAGGATTTCACATAATGGAATTACAACATTTAATTCAGTTGTTACGTTCTTCATTTTTTCCCCAGGATCCGTCCATCAGAGTTGTATGGACCATTCAGGTGAGTTCTTAACACCTCGAGTTTCTCAGCTCTAATTTTAAATCGTGCTTAAATAAAGGTTGAATATCTGTCTGTCTGTCTGTCTGCCACTGTGGGTTTTTACAGTTCAATAACAAAAATCTCATTACTGTGCTCGTACATTTTCTTTGATTTTCTTGAAAGAATTTGATTCGTTACTGAAGACCTTTAAGCCCAGTACAAAGGAGAGCTGGAGTTGAATTGTGACAGTTGAAACCTTAGTCGTCTTATCCCACTGCGGAGAGCACAAGACAACTCGCAGTTTAGGCTAAATTGTGCGCCAATCGAGTAAAGTTTCTCGACGATTCTCTTGAAAGATAGAGATCTAGAGCAACAATAGACTCGATTTCCGCCTCCTTCTCGAACAGCGGCTGGTAATCAAGCCTAGAGCTGCATGCAGTCTACATGTAAAGAGACCTCAGTTCAGCTTGATATAGCTTTATTCTTGAAATTTTCAGAGGATTGAATGGAGTTTACGACATCATTCCATGGACGGTATCAATTCTTCCTGGCGGATTTCGTGACACTTTCCGCATTCTCAGCTCGCCCGTCTTTCTTGTTGTGCTTGGAGTGGTTATCTGGTAAGCGCTTATGCATGATCAACGTTACGCTCCGTTACGTTTCCTTAGGTTTCAAACTGACGCCTGACTGGTGAATCCTTTTTTTTTCAGTCTTGGTTTATATTTTTTCTATGCCATTGCCAAGGTTTACCGAAGAATGATTAATGGCCTTAGGGAAGAACTCAGTATGGTATGTATACTTCAGCTGGAAGTCAATCTAGATAGTGTCTATATGGTGAAGTCCCGTTACAAGCCGCAATGAATTATGGATATGAACACGCACTAACTTTCGATTTCAGGAAGTGCACCAGGGAAAAGTCTTTCAAAGGAAGGCACTGACGAGCGTTTTAAGTTCTCTTAACTGGTAGCAAAGTGACAATCTCGCTGACAACTTTTGTTTATAAATCAAGGATGGAAATAACTTTAATTCGATTTTTTTAAACCCTATAAAACTGTGCAATAGGGGATTCAGTTCGCAGAATTTGGTGTTACCTACGGATGGACTAGCCGATTCCGTTCAGGGCAAAATGTATTACTCCCTTTCGCTTCATTCTGACATACACCTCGTGTCACAGTGCTTTGAAACTAACTACGCTCCTCACAGTAAGGTCTATTCTTAAAATGTTTCGTGACTTATTAACATACGTTCACCGAAATACTGCTAATCTTCTTTCTTAAAAAAATTCAGTCTACTTTTATTTCTCCCTCTAAAGGAATCCCGAGACAAGAAGTATCTTCTGCAGTTCTTTACAAGTCAAGAGAAACCTTGAATGCCTGGCAATCAATATCACTTTGCTGTAGAAGGAATCCAGAAGTAAACTTACAGTGCAAAGTGACATGCTTCATACCTTTGATTTCGCTCTGCGAAGTCATTTTGCTCGTGGGAAAATGAAAATCAACATATGACATGTCTCCTATCAATTAATTCAACTTAATTTTGTTCAGTGTAACATACTGTTATTTTACGTTTTTTGTAGAGTCATTTTGGGGACCTTTTGTAAAGTCTCTTATGGAAGCTTTGTCATAAATAGTACTAAATAAGAATTGCTTTAACCTAAAGTCAACGCGGGAGGAGACAACGGCAAATAACTGCCACGCAAAAGTCTCAGTCCTCGCGCGGCCATGCTATCTCTCCGCCATTATTATCTGACAATGGACGGGAAGGGATGGACTACTTTCAGTAGTCTGTAATGAACACAGACTACAATGTCTTAGAATTGTAAATTTGGAAGTTATGTGAGCACTTTTCGCACACATCGAAGCAAATGGTCTAAATAAAGTAAGGTATATTTTTCCAAATGGTGCATTCCAACGAGGAACATGCTTTGTAATGGTTTAAAGGAAGTTCTGAATTAAGTTTATTTCGTAGATAAATGATGTGTATTTCTGAGTAAATACTTAGGATCAAACCAGAGTTTATTTCCATAAATATCGTTCATTTTGCCCAAAACAGTTTTTACTCTTGACTGAGTAAATACATGCGATTAGAACAGAGTTTTTTTTTCTTCGCTGTCCATCATTTTCTAAGTCCTGTGACAAAAATCTTTTCGAGGGGAAATATTTTCCCAAAGTTCTGGCCGAATTACCCATTTCGCCTTTTCAAAAGTATTTTAATCCTTCTAAGTCTAAGAAAAATCCCCCAAAATTTCCTTTCCAATCAATCGATATCCACTCGGAGCGTTCCAAACTTCGGCGCCAAAAAGGGGTTTGCAATCTTCGTACAACACACGAACTTGATGGCAACAATCGGAGAGCATGGATCGTCATAGTTCACGTACCCAGCCCGAATCTCTGCTCGGAGCCAGTCGGTCAACCGACGAAAATCGTCGGGCGTGAAAAACAACTGCACAACCAAAGCGAGAACTCCATCGCCTATTGGCTCGTGATGCGCTTTCATCACTTCATGTAACAGTGATGATCTGTTGCCAAAGCTTCCAAGCAGAATGATAGAGGCGGATGCGTTTTTGTGGACGTAACCGTCTCTGGCAAATCCACCTTTTTCTAGAATGCCATCTTTTCCGAATAGCTGGAACATTACATTGGCCATGTAACTGTTTATGGGGAAGTTGATTGTGGCTGATTTGAAAGTGGGTTCAGGAGTCGGTGTTGGTATCTCGTCTCGTTTGAGGTCTGCTTCGTCTGTGAACTTTCCCTGTGCATCTTCATGGGCTGATGAGTTCTTTACCATCTTGGCAACTGGTTCCTGGTAGCAGTGCAACAGAACTAGAAAAAGAAGGCTATTAATTTATTACACTTGTTACAAACATAGAGCCAGACTGATGGCAGTCGCTCTTTTCTGTTGGGTTAGACTAGTGTTTCACCGGCGAAAGCAAAACCATGTCTCGTCCCAATCGCATCTTTTCTGAAACGTTTCTTATCATAATCGCTGCATAATTTCGAGAGAAAAATAGACTACTTGTACTAACAGTCTAACATAAACCCAGGTTCGTACGCAACAATTGTGGGTCGTGGACACAGAAATTTTAAACCAAGGCAGTTATTTGCTCATATCTGGAAATGATATGTATACATTAAGTTTACGGATTCAAAATTACGTCGTGGCTTGTAACTAGTAGCTTCTAGTTAATAGAAGCCAACTTTGAAAACGGCTGGATATTAGGTAAGATTTTGTACTCATGTAAAAGAAAAAGAGACATTAAACTTAAAGAGAAAAAATAAAAGCCATCTGTTAAAGTTTGAGGCTCCTCAGTAAAATTTTACCAGACTGTTTGCTATAAAATCGACCACCAGCTAGGCTCTCTAAAACTTCTTTTTTCTTCTAGCTTAGTGCTCTAGTGGTCTTAGGATCTAGCTTTTATAAGTAGCGAACTGTACATATATAAAACGTTTTACTCGTCTAAAATTAGTCTTAAAGTTGAGTCCTAAACGACATTTGTGTTTCACCGATAATCATTACTATGTATCTAAGCAGGACAATATTCTTAGAGTTGTTTTGAAACGTTTACTCCTTCGAGGGCGTGAGAAATGGCACGGTATTCACTTGTGAAAGACGTCAAGCCAACCTTTGATATCACACAAACACCGTACTTCACTCCGCTGTGAGTGGGTAAGATAGCACTTTTAATAGTTCGGAGTTCAAGGGCCAAAAAAAAAAAAAAAAATAGAATCACTAGAAAGAAGCCGCGATCTATTATAAATATGTGATACATTTTAGAAATGCTACTTACCACTTACTTGAATGGCATATGAGGAAAAAAAAAACGTGCTAGCCGACACATCGAGTTTACAGATTATAATTGCTCGTTTTGATTTTTTGCTGAATCCTGTAGTCACAAATATCGCACGAATTTTTTCGATATAGAGCTTAGCATCAAAGGAAAATGAGGAAAATACACTTCAAAAAGGACGAGCGTCCACATTCAGGGGTAATCAGAATATAGCATTATTGAACTTACATCTAAAGGTGTTTTTGGTGGCTTCGTTGATCGAGCGACTTTCACGCGAAGCTGAAAGCGTTGTCGTTCCTAATGCAAGCGCTGCCAGCAAAAGTGGTAATTTTTCCATTGCCATCGGGCACAAAGTAAAGCTTCTTGTACGAGCGATGTTTCCAGAGCCATGAATTAACACTCAAATTGCCAAAGTCGTCGGTTTCCCTGGATACAAGCACCTTATTGCGAGAATTCCTCAATGAATTTCATTTGATTGTGTACATAAAGTGTTGGGTTTTCTATTGTTGCGCCCCTTCGGGAACGTCGCTTAATTACATCCTCGAGGTAATATTTTAAAAAGAGAAACACTTTTTCATAACTTTTATTTTCACCAGTTGATATAAGAGTCATATATAGGGAATTAAATAAAGAACGCAGACTACGAGCTCACGGTACAACGGAAGGCGATTGATTAGTTGCTTTCAAACAAAAGTGATTACGTTAAATATCATACAAGTTTGATTCGTAATTCTACATTAGAAGTATGGATTCGATTTCATATCGTAATCAGGTTTTACCAAAGCTTAAAACGTAACTGCAAAATCTAAATTGCACAATTACAGCATCTCATAAAAACCAAACTAATGTATCTTTTACTTATAGACCTGTTACATTTTGTTGGCCCATTATAAAAAGGACTGACGGTTTGAAAAAAATACAATTTCTAGACGCTATGCCAAATCTATTAATTTGATTAGCAAAAACCACTATTACGCCTCCGGCAAAAGCATCTCGTGCCCCCAGCCCCCAAGGGATACTCGGGATTTCAAGTAACGGGGATGACCGAATGGGGGCAAAAATCAGCCCCCTCCCCCCCCCCCCCAAAAAAAAAAGAAAAAAAAAATCTCTAGGGATTCCTCAAAATCTCCAGAACTCCCCGGACCAAAACCTAACCCCAAGAAAATCCCTTGCCGAAACGGATGCGATGTAATACGACACCATCGTTTTAAAAATATTAAAGCAAGTTTGGTTGTAATATATTTGCAGAACAACGTGACCGGGGAACAACCACGAATCTTCAGACTATTTTGCAACACGTCAAATCCGGTTTAATTTTCTGCTGGCCAGTTTTAGTTTCAACAAGCAATACCTGGTAGTTTAGTGCCTTAAACAAGAGAGTGGAGGGTAAGACATTGCTTTATTGCACTCTGTCAGTTAACCTTTTACATCAGTATCTTATTTCTCCTAAAATTATCCATAAATATTGAAGTAGAAGGTGATGGGGATAAAGAAAACAATCGATTAACTGGTGGGTATTGTCTTGATGCAATAAATCACATAACAATACATTTTGGCAATCAGTTAGAATGCATATTCTGAGCTTGGGACTTGCAGCCAACTGAGAAACCATTGAAAAGTGACATTTCCAAACCACCTGGTTAATTTGTCTTTTCAGCTTACATACACCCAAGATTGCAAAATCAATTAATTAACTATATCGTTGATCTCAATGAAGAAAAATTTAACTTGATTAACTTCCAAAAACGAAAAGAAAACACTTCATTTCAACGCAAATTTAGCGAAACGTTAAAAGCAGTCAATTGAACGCTTCCTGCGGTCTGTCCCATGACGCTTACATGACGTCTGCTAGACAGCGATGAATCACTTGTTTGGGACCACAACTTTGACCTGCGCAGTACATTTCTGCCGATTTTTCTGATTGACAGAAAGAGAGTGCAGTACGTCTCCTTGAACTTCCGGTTGCTGAGAGAATAGATGAAGGGGTTTAGGGCCGAGTTAAGGTATCCCAGCATCAAAAGAGACGCGAGCAGTTCTTGTGGAACGCTAAAAAAGCACGGTTTACAAAGGCTTAACACCATACTAGTTACGCTGTAAGGAAACCAGCAGATGAACAAGACGCAAATTATGAAGGCAATTGTCTTTGTGGCTTTGAGATTTCTCTTGAAGTTGCCTTGATCGCGCGGAGTCGGGTGTCGGACTATGTGGCCTGGGGAGTTTGCCGCGTCACACAACTCCTGGCAGTTTTTCACGTTCTGAGCAATACGATTAATCTTGAAATAAATCCCGCCGATGATTAGCAACGGTAAAATAAAGTGCAGAAGGCTGCTGAGAGCGGAATACACGGGTGTGATATTAAAGTAGCAATAACCTCCAATGACGTAAGAGGGATATGATCTCCACCCCAGCACAGGCGACAAGGAGAACACCAGAGAGTAGCACCACAGGGCAACCACTGCAACGCGAGAACTCTTCACAGACAAGAACTTCGACTTTCGAAACCGTCTCAGTGGATCACTCAGGGTCTTGTAGCGGTCAATTGTGAGGATCAAGAGGGTTAATATCGATGTAGGCACACTAAACAGGTACGCAGTCGTCCATACAATGCAAAGGATTTCACCGTGTCTCCACGCTCCGTCAAGCAGTAGGTTTTCCGCGTCAAATGGCATAGCAAAACTCGTAGTGAACAGATCGCAGCACGCCAGTGAAAAGATGAAGGACATTGTTGGCGACGAGCGGAGACTTTTATTGAGGCAGATTGCCAAGCAAACCAAACCGTTTCCAAGGAGGGAAATGAAGATTATCAACGAGTAGCAAGCCACAGAAATCGTTACAAACACCGGGTGCCATCCAGGGATGATTACTTGACCCAAAGACGTGTTGTCAAAAGAGGTGTTGTTCATTTTACCGAATCGGGCTTCAAACTGAACCTTTTAATCGAAAACAGCAATAGAAAAGGATATTAGGTGCAATTGTTTACTTTACGTATGACTGAAGATAATTAAATTTAAACGTCGCTAGCTCTTGTCTGAAAAAAAAAACCAGCAGTCGTGCTCAAATGAATAACGTCCCTCTAAATCATTTAGCGCTGTATTCCTGGCATCGTTTAGGCCAAAGCTTGAAAATATTCATAAATAGGTTTTATTACGTCAGGTGGTAGCAAATGTTCGTTAGACATATTTTCCCAAGACGTCACTAAAACGTAAGCATATGGCTTTCAAACGCAGTTTAGAAAAGTTTTTCAAAAAGTGTTCTCTGAGGCGTTTTGATGAAAAAAACTAAAAGCTTTTAAATAGTGGATGGCACTCTAAGTCCATAAGAACACTAGCAATTATCAGCTATTTAAAGTGAATTTCTTTAATGTTTGAACACATTACGAGTATTCATTTGAATGCGTGGTGACAATTTGGCGCTTTTTTAGAGATGTATTTGTTTTCAAGTATACCCGATGTGATAAATAAACCACTATACTAATAATTAAAACTTAAAATAAATAAGCATGCTTTTTCGCTTTGGCTAAGAGAAATGGTTTGGATGAGCAGTTAGTGAGTGTTTTATTACTGTTACAGTACAACCAAAATCGTTCCGATATAAAGAAGGTACATTTTGTTCTTCAGAATTATAAACGTATCTGAAAGGAAGAACGTTCTGTGGTTTAAAGATTAAAACAGAAGCTTGTGCTTAAATGTTTGTGCGCGAATGGAAATGTATACGGAAAAGTGCAAATATAATAGAAGTGTTTCGTTTATTTTTCCATTCGCGCATAAGCATTTCTGATTCGTTTAAAGCTATAGACTGATAGCCGAAAGCTTAATACGTTTTTGATCTTTTCAACCGGAGAATGCTTTTCTTTTAAAATATGTTTTTATCCTGGTTACATTACCCTTTTTATTTACTGGTCGTGAGAATATCAACATTTTTTTCAAAAAATCTTTGACGGTTCTTGTTGATCATGGTATTGGTCATGTATTCTCTGCAGGACAGTTGTTGTTTGTCCACAATTTCCTTATCGCGACATCGATATGATATTCCAGATTTTTGCCTGTTCACAGTCACGCGTTGTGCATGTGACGTTGACCAATCCGCAAACATTTGGATTTGAGTTCCACAATTGGCCTTCGTGCTGGTGGGTTTTTTTTTGGCTGCTTTACCGCGCTGGTGAGACCCAACCGGGTTGAAACAGCTGTTTTGGCTTTCAGTTTGGACTCTATCATGTCGTTGTCGCTTTGAGTTTTCTACGTAGTATTGGCCTTGCTTGCTTGTTATTCTATTTGTCTAGAGCAGGAGCCTTTTAAATAACGTTTCCATGGTTGTTAAATAATATCCGATAAACTGAAAAAAAAAAAAAAACATTTCGTCTTATATTGAAATGAGAGTTTCGGCGTTTCATCGGAGTTCGTTAAGTAAGGGACTTCTCTCAGTCATCGCTGGTTTTCTGAACCTAGGTCTAAACAATTTTATTCACTTTTTCAGTACTGCTGTTTCAAAGACGACTGCTGAATACGCAACTAATAACTTTCTTCCTTAAAGATATATTTCACAAAAAGTCACCGATTTTTGACTTTATATATTCAAAAGCAACCGATTTTAAAAAAGCACCTTGAAAACTATGGAACACGTCCATAAACGCTAAATATGAAGCTGTAGTCTAATGTAGATTCTTTAGCACCAAAAAAAAAATGTTCAATCACTTTTTCACGCTCTCAAATAGTTAAGATTCGTTCCCTCTGAAAAACTTACCTTTTGCCACAGGGTTTCAACAGGAAAAAACGAGCTCACGGTGCACAAGGCTGGCTCCTTGTTCAGCATCATATATTTTATACTCCAGTTGGTAAAACGATATCCGAGACCAAAAACACTTCCGCTTGACATGTACAAATGACTGACATTTTTAATTCTGTAAAAACCGTGCATAAAAGTTTCCGACAAGAAAACTTTGCCACAAATATCAGTTGTACTATTTGCACATCTTAGAACTTTTGAGATTAGGTCAGATAACATGACCACGTTTTTAGCAAATTCTACCTCAGCTCTCATTCAGTTTGATTTAGTTTTTGATCAGTGTAGCGTCTTTCAAACTAAAATTAACGATTTCAATATTCCACTTGGCAGATCGGTCGCTCCCACGCACTATTTTAGTGGAATAAACACTATAAAAATAAACTTCAACACGTTTTCTTTTCATACATTTAAATTAAGGTTGATCTGTATACCACTCGAGCCTAAAATCACGCCCAATTTTAAAAGTATATTTTGTTGCCTAGCTCTCGTAAAACCTTAATTATAGCCTGATTACAGCTCAGGGTTGACTCATAAAACCTTTCATACTTTATCTTTTTCGAATTACCAAAACGTGACCTTGAATTGTAACTGACAGTTCAAGATATCTTGGAATCTCTTTCAGATACTCGATTACGTAAAATAAAGCAATTAGGCTCTCGAAGAAGACAAACATCCTCGCCTTTCGGTTGTCAGCTAATTATTATTGTTAACATGATTTATTTTTATCAAGGCTACTGTTATGAGTGAAGAAAATATGGGGTGACAAGTTCTTCTGACGAAAAATATGTAGGAGGAAAAAGACACGTGATGATGGCATCACAACAAGTTGTTGAAGACAGTTGCGGCAAGAATTTATCTCCGAAATGATCAACAAACTTAAAAGTATACAGTAACAGTTTTCATAGAGGAAACCTTTTAGCCAATGGTTGGTCGCTATTTGACCGGCTAAGACACAAGCCGGCTCTCACTTGCCGCAACTAAGGATATATTCCATTAAGGCAACGCTTCCGGAAAATTCGAATTGACTCTAGTGGAGCAATTAGTTGGATTAGTTGCGGTGGGAAAATTTTCGAGAAAAATGTTTTAATTTTGATTTGATCGGCCGAACCTAGCCAGTAGGTCACAGTCAAACTAATGGTTGGTCTTGATCGGCCCTTGACAAATTCAACTGATCTTTTCTGTTCAATGATTGGCGTAGAAGAAAAGTTTTGGATTTCTTCCGCGACGCAGGTTGGGTGGAGTGAAATAATTTGCTGAGCCCCTTCACTACTGATTGGATTCAGGACTGACAATATAACAGTATTTAATTCTACGTTTGGTTGACCCGTTTCCCTTGTAAAATGTCGTCCTCTATGTTAAGTTGCAGCGGTTCATAATCTCGTTCAACCGGTCAATCCAGATGAAATGATAACCAATCTTAGACTACACTCATGTAGTGTATACTCCGTCTTCAGAATTTGCAGTCGAGTGCACAACACAGGAAGCAAACAGTCCACGAGAATTAAGCACAAAAATAGAAAAAGCTTTTTTTTTAATCAGCTTAAAATGTTTGTCGTTCTGTTTGTCCATTCTTTTGTATTGTTTGCCAACCTCTCACCAGCACATGATTTCTCGAAGGTTGCGTGGATGATACGAGGGAAAGAAAATCAAACGCATGCTTCTAATAAACGTCAAAAACAATATCGTTACAAATTTTATTCTTCTCATGATTGAGGTCGAAAAGACATATTAGCAAAGAAAACCAACGCAGGCCACAAAAGTAACTGTTTTCTTCATTCAGTTTTTAAACATGTCAAAATCAAAATTCAAACAATAAAACCTTTCAAAAAAAAAACACACACACGAAGAAAGAAAAGAAAAAAATGAGACAGTCAACCTCTCTGGAAAAGCATCAAAAGCTACTATTAAAAGCCACAGAACTTTACTGATGAAACTCCGTTGTTTTCACTCCCGGCGAACTTGTTCATGTCAAATACTTTTTGGTATAGTAAAAGAATGATACGTGCCTCCGTTGCTAAAGATATAGAAACTATCTACTTCTTTTTCGCTTTATATCTTTCTGCTGGGCGCAAAAGAAATCTTAAGAACGCTTTCTCTACAAAAAAATAGTATAGCCTGAGTACATCTGCCCCTATCAGTATGAATTTTTTTTGAGCTGAGGGAAGGGGGCGGATGTACTCAGGCTAAAAATAGTACTAAATTAATAATAATAAAAAAATGGTAATAGTTTCGTGAACACAAATAGCTTTCTTAAAACCTTGTGAAGCGTGACCTGAATAAAAATTGCACTGTTTTCAGATCAATTCTGTGATAGCTACTTGTACAATTTTTTTTTATCTCCAGTTAAGAGTCAAACGGTTGTCATGCTAATAATACTTGGTGATTAAGAGAGTCTTTGAAAGGGCTGGCTCAACGCGTCTACCCACGCCAGCTGTCTTGTTTGTGAACTGAACTGATTCGACTGATTCGCAATTTCTATGAAGTTTTGCTGAGATTTATCGAAATAACCCCTCAGCATAAACTACGGTTCGGACATTTCCAAGACGATTCTTGTCTGCACCGAGTTGCGAGTTAGTAGGAATTTCACTGCAGTCAACAGTCACTGTCTTTTCCTTAATTAGATATTCTTAGCACGTAGACATGTTCTAAATTACCGTTTCAATTAAACAGTTTGGCAAATAAAAGGGACTGCCTTCGATTTAAATTAATGATAAGCCTTCTAAGAGAAGTTTCATTTAATTTTGTGTTTGCATGACGTGTCGTCATTTGCCATCATATAGCCACCTATTTCTGTAAATAAAATAGGAAATGCTTACATGGGAATGGGACACACCAAATTAGAGTTCTGCCTAATTACTAGTACTTTTACATTTTGAAAAATGTACAGATGAGTAGAACTGAGAATGCAGAAGAGTAACCTTAACTATCTCTGTTAGAAACTCCGCAGACTGGGTACAAGCTAAGCACCCTGGGGTGGTTAGTTAGCACCCAGTTCGCGTCTAGTTAACTGTGAGGTGAAGTGCTTATTCAATACAAATTAACATGGCAAAGATCTCAAAGGCTCTTCCCATGGTGACAAAAAAAAAAAAATCGGTCAACTATATAAAGGTTTAGAAGCTAAAAATAAGGTAAGAGTGCTAAAAAGGTCTCAAAATAAAACGTTTTTGACTGAATGTTTCCGGAAGTAACCTCAAGGAACGATCCTTACTGAAAAAGCTGTAAACAAATGCTTGAAGCAGTTCTGTCGACAAAACGACTGGAAACTTATCAGCCACGCGAAAACTAATTCGAAGGGACTCAACAGAGCTGGGTTTCACCTAAATAGGGAAGGTAACGAATTATTGCCAAATAATTTTGTAAATTGTTTTACAAACAGTTGATTCCCTGATTCCATGAATGTTCCTCCTTTAGCCCCAACAGATTAATCAAATGCAGCTGAAGGTCATGTTTTTAGCTCTGGTTCTTCTAATATTTTACCGACAAAACGTGGCTTTAAAATAGCCTGTCTGAACATTAGTAGTCTTTCAAAAAATATTGACGAACTTAGAATTCTTCTTGCTGATTATTCAATAGATATTCTTGCAGTTAATGAAACTAAACTTGAAGAATCTATAAAACACTCCGAACTCCATATACCAGGCTACGAAGGTTGTTCGTCGTGACAGAAATAGAAATGGCGGAGGTGTAGGTAGAAATTAAAGTTTTGAGTATTGTTAACAAGCATGCTCCCGTTCGAACAAGTCGTACCAGATAATAACTAAGAATCCAATAAAAACTAAGAATCCACAAGACTGGGCTAACTACACTGAAAAAGTTACGAAATACGATTAAAAATATGCCGGTTAAAATTACTGCTATCGGAGGCAGCGTGGCCGAGTGGTTTAGGGCGCTGGTGTTGTAATCCGGAGGTTCCCGGTTCAAGGCCTTCACCCTGCCACTCTCGGGATTTGTTTCTCGATAGTCCCGAGTTGAAATACTTGGTCACGCTTTGCAAATAGCCACCTGCGAGGTTTGGATTTTGCTTACGCTTATTTGAAATATTTGTTTCCCTTGTTTTTGTGGCATGTCTGTAAACTAGCTAAGCTTAGTGCTTGTATAGCTAAGTGCATGACCACTATAAATAAGATTTGCATTTTTTGTCATGTAAGGCATCTTATTATTATAATGCCTTTATTAAATCCCAGGATAATCCTCGAAGAACTTGGCAAACGAGCAATGACCTTATGTCACGTCGCAAAAACAACAAGATAGTGAAAGAACTGTACTTAAATGGTATCTCCGTTTCTGATTCTATCGAGCTTTCCAACACCTTCAATAAACCTTTTTTAAACAATTGGATGAAGACTCGGTAGTGAAATACTCACAACTGTCAGTTATAAGGATTCCAGTTACATGATTAATATTACTGGTAATTATAACAATTTCGGCTTCCGCCAAATTGCCAGTAGTGTTGTTTTAAACCATTGTGTAGATTATCTAAATCAAAAGCTTCAGGACTTGATACTATCTCTGCTAGGTTGATTCGCGATTGTGCTGATATTATTTCAGGCCCATTAAGTGATCTGTTTAACTAATCTTTATCTGACGAATGGAAATGAGCTAGAGTCACTCCGTTGTTTAAACAGGGTGAGCCAGCTGACGTAAACAACTACCGACCAATCTCAGTCATCTCGGTAGTTGCGAAAGTATTCAAAAGGATTGTATATGATCAGAAGCGTATCACCTAGACTAGGTAATATGCTTCTGATATATGATCAATTGTATAAATTTTTGAGTAGCGAAGATATCAACTCATCAATCGGGCTTTCGCTCTTTACACACAACTGTTACTGCCCACTGACTATTGGGCGCTTAACATCGATCGTGGATATGTTAATTTTGTGGTAATTTCTTGACTTAAAAATGATTTTCGACACTGAAGATCATGAAACACTACTAACTAAAAAGAATCGCTACGGAATCCAGGGAAAAGCTCTCGACTCGACTTACCTGCTCAATCGCACCCAACAGTGTCTTGTAAATGGTTGTCTATCTGATGTCTCTTCCCTGAAATGTAGGGTGCCAAAGGGAACGATTCTGGGCCCACTTTTATTTCTAATTTATATCAATGATCTGCCTTGATTGCTTATCATTCAGTCAGCCAAGAATGTATGCTGATGACACCCACAATACACATGCTGCGTCTGACTTAAGATCAATGCAGTATAATCTGACGCATGGTCTGCAAAACCTAGGTAGATGGCTTTGTTCTAACAAGATTACCTTGAACGCCAATAAGCTCGAGCTCGTAAGCTCGGTGTTCTTTTACCCACATTCAGTTTTGAATAATTTTTTCAATACATCAATCGTCTTTATATCGTCTCATTTGTGTTTTTGAAATATAAGTAATTAACAAAAATGACATGAAAAGCAAGGACGAATTAGATTTTAAAAGGTGAACATTGGATAAAGTCACCTGGATTAATCTTTGGTGTGTGATTAATAGTCTAAATTACCTTCGTTCGAATATTTTCATTCGTGCTGTTTTTCATGCCTAAAGGAGCATTCCATTAAGACCAACTTTTTCCTACTCACCGATCAATCAATAAGGCAGAACGGCTTCCTTGTAAAGCAGGTTTTTATCATTTCTCTTATTCTAGTAGCTATTTACAATATTAAATTACTTAGGTAGTTAGATTTATTTACATTAAATATTGTATAGTCCTGAAGGAAATACCGTGTCTAAATAAAGATTTTACCTTTTACCTTACCTAACTGTTGTCTTTTAGCGACCCAGCTTCCAGTGAGAAACAGAACCAATTTATTGATTCTAACTTCACAGGCAGTCTATGAGATATGGAATACGTATAACAAGTTATATGACAAACAAACTTCCCTGCTACACTGCAGGAAAAAAAAAGAACCGTTTCAGTAGGAACTCTGGTCCCTCCTAAATGCAGGACCAGGCACTCCCGGTGGGGGTGGGGCGGGGGGGGTACTCCTTTACATGGGCTATATAGGTATGTGTGGCCTCAAAGGGTAGGGTTTTTCAGCCGTTTTGGTCATAAACAGGGTATCTATTTTGGCCATTTTGGTCTTAAATAAGGTATAGTTTTAGCACTCTAGTCTTGAATTGGGTATGTTTCTTAGAAGAAGCTATTTTTTCATCATTATCAATAAGTCCGTCAACAAAAGCCCTTCATAACTTATGTTTAGGGCAACTGTGCCAGCCGCAACGGTCATAAATAGGGTGTCGAATTTTTGGTCAGGACATAAATAGGGTAGCAAAACTCGCAGATTTTGGTCATGCATAGGGTATGGGTTTTGGGAAGTGAGCCGCACGTCCCCACCCAAATTTTCTGGGAGTATCCTCCCGGGGCAGGTACTCAATATCCTTGAGGGTGAAAGGATATTATTGCTACGAAAACAACACCAGAAAACTGATTAAAATAAAACGACAGAAAAGCAGCAACGCCAACTTCACAAGTCAAAGATTCTCCTCAGTAAAACCCTGGCAACAGATGAAGTCACTTCTGATGTTACTATGACAGCCGTTATATATAACTTCGGTTACTGAAGAAAGCAAAAAAAGGCTGCCATACCTCGATCTGCTCTAAACAGCAAAACTACCACCATCGTGCAGGAAAGTGATGAGCCTGGCTGCCTTATTTTTGAAGTTTATTTACTTTTGTTTCCTGTCCTGTCTTTTGAGTATTAAACAACAAACTCTCTACTTTAACTTTAATTATTTCGTGTGTAACTCCGATCCCTCATTGACAAACTCATGATCAGCTATAGGACGGCACTGACAACCATAAAAGAGCACTGTCCTATTTCCTTCCTTATCTAGAAGGCGGCGTGACCGGTATGTTTTGGGCTGCTGGATTTCAAATCTGGTGGTCTCCGGCTCATTTAAATCCTCCACCCTTCACTAGTTGGATTTGCTCTTGCCAAGTTATTCTCCTCGGCAACCCTTGGTAAATAAGCAACTGGTTGAATTTCTACCTGGTCGAGTTCTCATAACAATTTTAAATATTTGTTTTTCCATTTACAGCGTGCATAATTCGTAGTCAGTGCTAAACAAAGTCATTCCTGTTTTTCATTATTTTTATTCTAAGCCATTCTCTTCGCTTCAGTTCCTCTCACTGAGCTTCTCCTCGTCTTTTGTTTATAGATTTTGCATTCTCTGACTTGCATTGTAGATTTATGCTTGTCCTACAATTGCGTACTTCCTCTTAACTCACTTGTATCCAGCGGTTTCCATAAGTGACGAAGGGAATTTGAAAATGTTTTCCTCGAATTATGTTTATATAATTTAAACTGGAGGAAAAAGTGCCGCTTTACAGGAGTGACATTTATTTATTCAACCAGTTTATAATTCGAAAGATGTATCTTCCAAATTATCGCAAACTCTTTAGACAATTTCTCTTTTCCTCGTAAATTATCACAAACTCTTTAAACTATTTCTCTTTTCCACCTGTTGCATTCTTTCCTTTAGTTAAACTTTTTAAAATTGATATGCAAAATGCTTGGGTGCTTTTTCGTCACATCCCGGACACTTTTCACCTTTATTTGGCAACACCTGAACGGCTGTATTTGTGTAGCAATTAGCCAAACCGTCTCCATTTGTATGTATGAATAGCCATGACATCCGGACGTGCCGTTCTTTGTGCCTGTTTTCGTTGATACGTGGTCTTCAAGGACAACAACCACGAACGTTGCGAGGGAGAACTGAAGCCGTGAAATGAGGATTTCTGTAGCTCTATTGTCGACGATAGTTTTCTTTGTCTTGGCCTGCGGTAAGTTCTATCTATGAGAGCAAACTTTGTAGGTTTTAAATCGAGAAACCTCAGCGATATTTCTGTACAATCTTGTGGCTACACGTGTATGCCTATTTAGTTTGTTATGAACTCCGTTTCGTAGTACAATACTTGCAAAAAAACCTTCAGACGTTTTAAAATTTCAGACGTTTAATTTTCGGACGCTTTTTGTCCCATTTCGGACAAGTTGCGGCCAAACATTTCGGACACTGTGATGAATCATAGCTTAAGTAAACGATATCTGTGAAAATGATGGCTTTACTGCACCCTCAAGGTTTTAGAAGTATACCGAGGAGAAAATAACATTAATCCTTTCTAGCCGTTATGTATCTCAAGTACTGTCTCAACTAGCTAGAGTTCGCCTCATAAAGGAAGCTAATAGCTTTGGAGCTACTTAAAAATTTTATACTCTACTGAGTGTACATATTTCGCGGGAAGCGTAAAAATTTTGGACGGTTTTATTTTCGGACACTTTTTTTGTTCGAAATTAAAATCGTCCGATATTTTTTGCAAGTAATGTAATTATTTCCAGTTAAACTGAGTTCTGATTCGGAAAGCTGGTCATAATCTTGATCAAGAGCTAACAACACACAATGTCGGTGAATATTGTCAAGCTGGACGTACTTTATACAAATTGGCGGCATTGATATGACCAAATCTTGTTGTTGTAGTTTAAAATTATTAGATGTTAAAACATTACGCTAACGATTATCAGCTTCTTATATTAAACTACGCAGAGTTCTCAAAGATAGAATCGGCCTTCGCGGAGGGTTCGATAAATGAATTACATTGGCAGTATCCCAGCGTTAAAGCTTTTCTTCAGTCGTTTTAAGGGAGATAACAGCTTCCAATTTTCGACAAGGGAGTTAGATGGTTTGGAGAAAGGGGAGGAGAGAGGGCTATTCATTATATGTCTATATTAAAACCTTTCTAAATCAAACTCGGTTATCTTGAAGTCCGCGTCACGCGTCTGGCCACCCTGTTGCGACGCGTTGCGACATGTTGGGTGTTGTTGGCTCAAATTTGACCATTTTCAAACTTGAGCCAACAAAACATGTTGCGCCCAACAATGTTGCCATATCAGTAGTAACGTTAAAACAACGTTTATAGCAACTTATGCAAAGACGTTTTAAACGTTTTATTAGAGTCAGTGTCAAACAAAACTTCGAATGTATAATACTAATGTCCATCCCTGACTGCAATTTAGAATTTTTAATGTTGCGGGATGTTGTGTTGAAATGTTGCGATCGTTTTGCCGGGGCTTTAAGTTATTTTCCCTTGGATATTCTTTCTCAGTTATTCACTATCAAACTCGCGGCTATGTCTAACTTTTTCCTTTTTGTGGAGAGTTCTAGACGGCGGGTTTTAGTTGTATTATTCACGTATGCATGGCCCCTCTTTGTCTATCTTTGTTACCACTCCATCACTCCCGTCTGTCCTGACGGCATGAACAGAAACGGAGAAGAGAAAATAAATGCATTAACGCAGAGAAGTTGGAATTAGAAAAGATATAAGAAGGGAAAATTTCATGGAATCGTATCTTATGGACTGGTCATGGTATACCACGAAAAAAGACTGTTTTTAAAGACAGTTTTCATAATAAGCTCTTAGTTCAACAGAAACTGACTAGTACACAAGTGGACCAGTGCTTGGATTTTAAGGTGTTGTTAATCACACACACGACCGATGTAGGCTTGTACTTTCTACCATGGAATCTGGAATCCTCGAGGCCTAATATGTTTTCATGCTATAAGAGTACTGAAACCGTTGAAAAGGCTTAATTTTTGAAACAAGTTTGCTGTTTTGCTCCATGTAGAAATGGCCGAAGCCCATCCCGATTTCTGTAATTTGGACGAAGAGGCTGGCCCATGCATGGCATATTTGAGAAGGTTTTACTTTGACCGACATGAAGGAAAGTGCAAGGAGTTTATCTACGGAGGGTGTTCAGGGAACCAGAACAACTTCAGAACATTGGGAGAGTGTCAAAGCACGTGTGGAGGGGAAAAAACTCTGCGTTGAAAATGTAAAAGCCAAAGAAGCATTGACGTATCAGCAAGTTACTATGACAATGTAGAATTCTTGCAAAACCTGATGTTTTGTCTTTTGCAAGACATGTTGTAAAAGACATTAGGAAACATCTGTAAGAGTAGATAGAAGTACCAGGACCAACGATCTTTGGCAAAGATTGATGTAGCGATTATAGTGTCTCTACGTCGGACTTGATAAATAAACGCAAGTAGTAGATTCATAGATATAGTACTATTTACTATTTGCACAGTCTCTTCTGTTGTGCAATTATCGCTGGGTACTGACCCTTGGCTTCGCTGATATTCAATGCAGTCGTGCGTCTAAAAAGCTAAATGAAAGTCGTACTCGAGCTAACTGGTCTACACTACCAGAGCTTATCCCGATTTCTTTGAATTTTGCTTGGTCTTGTATTGCTTCACCAAAAAGACAAACAAACAAACAAATTAAATCAAGCCAAAGGAAAAGTAGACATTGTAGTTGTTGGGTGCCCTTAGGCTGAGGGGCTGACTTTAGATCCTGTTGCACAAAAAGATTCTGGTTTTTCTTTTTCATGCTGACTAGAAGCTAGTCCATCACAGTATTTTTAGGGCTTAAAGGGAGGTCTCTATTGTGAGCATGAATTCGAAACGTCTAATGCCAGAAGGTATATTTACATCGATAAAAACCTGAACATAAATGTCTGGTCTTGTTAGTTACTACAATAGTGCTCAGGAGGTGTTAGAAGTGTTTTATCATGATTATTACATAATTGAGAAAATTTATTTCTTGTGATTGGCTGATAGCAGTCCATCATCATCTTTTACCCCTGCTTCCCGATAGGGTGCAGTGGTAGTTCTAGCTTCGGTTTCTGTAATAAATAGCATTTTCTGGGAGCGGGTTATCAGCCCGCCGCCCAACCCCCAACCTGGAGGACCAGGGGCTGTTCTTCGTCTGGCCTCTACCCTTCGACCAATCCGGCATGGTTAGACCTGCCAGGGAACAAAGTCCCCGCCGGCACAGCTCTCCGGGTCATGAAGACACACAAGCTTCACCACCACGGCAAGGTGTCAGCCCAAGGTGACAGCAGTCCAATTTATCGTTAATTATTAATTTTCACTGCAGTGCAAATTAACGCGCGCGCGTTCGCAGTTTCTCAGTCATATAGAGGCTCGTGCAATTTTGAGAGAATTTTCACATATCACGAGTAGTGTAAATTCTTAATTGCACTCGCATTCATACCATTACCTATACAAATCACATGTCGGCGAGCAGACGTTACAAAACTCTGACCTTGTGCCCAGCTGAAAACAAGTTACAATTTTCTCTCCCTCCAATTAATTACTTTCAATTACAGGAGACCATCACTAAGAGCGTGCAACTAAGCCATATTCCTGTCACGGCGTTTTCACAGATCGATCTATTTTTAGTTTGAATTCACGGCGAATTCAGACCCTGGCAGGAACCACAGTGACAAATCACAAGCACGGACTTAATTTTTAAGTGACGTCATCATGTCTCCGGAAGAAGTGATGGGCTCCTGATGTGAGGTAAGCCATTTTTTCCTTATCGATGCGCGCTCATGTAGACCGAAACTGACCTATTTCGCGGGAAAAGAAGCCTAAAAATGGACCGGTCTGTAAAAATGCTGTGGCGTAGGCTTCGTATGGGAGGTGCACGGTCCTAGTGATGAGCTCCTGTTTTAAATATCTTGGTTATTGATCAAACTTACCTAGTCATACTTTTGGCACGTTTTTGACGAAAAAGATAATAAAATCGCCCTTAGGATTTTTCCCACTTGCAGAAGTCATATCAATTTAAAGCTTCGTAATTTAATATCCAATCCATCCGGCTTGTTCCCCGTCTAACCACATCGCGCTGTCCCCCTCCTCTCCCCCCCCCCCCCCCCCCCACCTTAAGAAGAACAGCAGAGGAGCCTCTCCTCGGTTGACTGATATAGTTCATTTAATTTTCAAGTGATAGTTCTGTACAACATGAGTTTGATTTCAATAATTAAATCTGACTACCATGGACACCCTTAACGTGCAGACATCTCTTACTAGTTACATTATTCAGTTGCAAGATTCACGGGGTCGCTTAGTGTTCTTGTTTTGTCTCTTTTGGTAATTTTGGACAAAAAATGGCTTTATTTGCGGTCCAGGCATTTCACTACAGAGGAATCAATTTCCAAGTAATCAAGCAACCAATCACAATCCGGGCTGCAACAGGCGCTAAAATCACGGCCTGAAAGAAAGTCAAGGAAAAGACGCCATCAGTGATTGAATTCTTCTTACAATAGTAATACACGATAAAGAAACAAGTGAGGAGAATAATTAAATTCATCAACAGTATACGGAATTTTGATTGGATTCACTATTAAATTATCAGGACTAATATTAAAAAAATTAGCGATCACGAAGAATAATTCACATTTTAATCTTAGAACAGAGAGCTTCAAAGAAACCCAGTGGTAGGAAGAAATATATCAAACACGAAAGACCGTTTTTTTGCAATCCATAAAACGAGGTGTTTAGAAATGTGATCAAACACGGTCTTTCGTGTTTCATGTCTCAATCCAAACTAAAACTAAGGAGAAAACGGAGAAATGAAATCGAAAAAGTCTATGCTAATCAAGCTCATGTATCCAAACACCGACACGGTTATGATTTCCTTTCTTTAATCTGATGAATTAATGAGCTCGGGAAGGAGTAAATGAAAATTTGCTATGATTAATCAAATATATCTTACCATAACGAGCCATGTCGTAATCAAATTCTGCAAAAAAAGTGCGAAAAGATAAGGATCAGTAAATGCAAAAAATTTAATTTGAATTGAATGAAACAGGCTTGAAATGACTCCTCTGAAGACTGAACATTAGTTCTGAGAATATCTGGACGGCCGCCTTGCAAGAAATCGTACGGAAAATTGGGCGTTTCCGTTTTTGCGGGAAGTTAAGGACAAAGCACTGGGGTAGCAGTTTTAATTGTGTTAAAATCATCATAATCTTTTAAACGTCCTATAAAGTGAAGTCCTCCCACTGCTACCTGATTGAAGTTTTGCAATTGCTTAATCATTTCAAATAATTCAGCCGTTTTCAGATTCCTTGCGATAATAAGTGTACGAAAATAGGACTACTTGTCCGCCATTTCTGAAGCCAAGTAAAAATGGCATTTACTAAACAACACAACTACCTCTTTTCTTAAACTCTCTTGCAAGCAGGTTGGCGGCACCTGTGGATGAAATAATGAAAAAAAGAATCTATCTATAATGAAAAAAAAGGGTGCTGCAATGATAACTGCGGAAAAAGGAATAACTAAACAGAGTGGATCTGGGCAGTGAGGTCTGAATGGCACCAGGACTGTATTGACGAAACGAATAACTGATAGACATAGACATAGACATAGACATAGACATGCTTTATTTTAACGTGGACAAGTACACGCTTAGCTGTTCGCTAGTTTCCAGGTGTTCCACGATTTAAATTAAGTAATGTACAACATAGGAGCTTAAGAAAGGTATTTACATCAACCTAATTTAAAAATCACTAAAAAAAAAAAAACCGAGCTAAAAGCGATAAAATATAATCAAAGTGTATTAAACATGAAAATCAGTTTGCCGAATCTTTTTCAAAAAGTCTTTGAGCCTGCCATGGAACGAATATCACGAGGTAGCATATTCCAGTACTTTGCTGCTGCATAACGCCACGACTTAAGACCATATCTGGTAGTGTTCACTTTAGGTATGGCACAAACTTCAGTTCCCTAAGTGGCTAGTCTTTTCTGATATGCATCAAGATTCTACTTTTCTCCGTTATTGATGTTTTCTTTGTAAACTTACTTTCCGACAGATTTAGACTCACCAGCAACCGTTATTTGTCGTCACACAACGCCTATCCCCAGTCTCCCACAGAAGAAGCGTTGCGTTACCACCCAGATATACCATCAGCTGGGAATTTAACTTATAATGTTCATTAACTGATAAAAAAAATTCCACTCACGTTTCTGGGTTACTTCACCACAGACAATGTGACTGGTTTTCAGATCGACATGATAATGCTTCAACAGTCCAAGTTCGTCACAATTCAGCTTACTGCGGGCAACTGAAATGAAAAATGTACAACAACTGAAATTACAATAAGAGTATTTTAAAAAGTATCGGATTGAAGAAGTTCTTGTCGGCTCGCACGTTTTATAAAACCTTTAATTATTAAAGACAGCCGAAAATGTATTGACCATGCTATATGTAACTTCATGCAGAAACTTGGCAGCGCAAACGCTTCCGAGATCAGGAAGCAAGAATGTTTACCATGGAAGTAATTATGACCAAATAAGTTTGGTTATTCGCGGCTTCTCTGGTACACTGACTGGGGAACTACAGTTCACTGGGTTTGGAATTCTGATTTCAATGAAACAAACAAGCAAACAAACAACAGCCGACGAAAGGCGTCATCTAGTTAAACACTCAAAACATCCCAGAGTCCTAGCCAATGAAGTTAGCGCTCATTCTCTGCTATGGTTTAGGATGTTCTTTAGTTCCTGTTCAATTTCTAGGTGGCTGGCATTTATTATTTATTTCTGGCTCCACTCCGTTCACAACTGTGTGCGCATTCATTTTGAATCCTTATATTTCAAGGCGAAAAATTGCAGCAATACTCATTCTTGTCGACCTTCAAGCTTTATTAATTCAACAAAACGGAATGAAAAGATCACCAACTTACCAAGTTCGGCGTCTTCAGCTTGTTCTCCTGTAAACAAGAATCAAGATGTATATTACTCCTGGCCAAAGTCAGAAAACATTTTGACTGAAACATTGTCCATGATTAAATTCTCTTCCTAGGTATTTAGGGTGTTTATGATGACTATAAACAACAAAAACGAAAAAAAAAAACGACAGCAACAAACAAAGAAACAAATACACTGAGGCAAGTGAATTGACCCTGTTGATTTCTTACTCTCCATACATACATACGTAGAGTTAACAAGCCAAACTGGATATACTAAGGCAAAATCAGTGCTAAGAGACTGCTGCGAGTGTTATGTAACGAATTTGCCAGTTTCAATATCGAGATGATACACAGTTTAACTCGAGATTGTGTTACCACTTGCTAATACCAAGAGAGCATGAAGGGTAAGGCCCATATAAACCCTATTCCCAAGGTTATCATGTTAATTTTAGATGAGTTATCCAGTTTTCCCACGGATAATGGAAAACGTAACAACTACTCAATAGAGAATGTAGATATAGGATCATTTGATGGATTATTATTCTTCTTCCTGTTATTATTATTATTATTATTATTATTATTACTATTATTATTATCATTATTATTGTTATTATTATTATTATTATTATTATTACTATTACTATTATTATTATTATCGTTGCAATCAACGAACATCTCTTCCAGAAGTAAATTGAAACGAAGAAATCACAACTTTCAAATCGTGCAGTTTCGGCGATAGAATAATCAATCTCGCTGCCCCTCTATTTTCTTTCGACACAGCTTTCTCCATTGGAAGAAAAGGAAAAGAAAACCAAAAGAACAGAAGAAGTTAAAGTTATCTTTAAAAAGTTACTTATTGTACTAACGTAGGGCTTGTTCCATCCATTCATTTTCTGTCAAATCTAAGAAAAATGGTTATGGGTTAGAAATTATTGTTAACCTATTCACTCCAGGTTCACCGTCGGTGGATGAAACCCTAGTGTGTGACCATTTAAATGAAAGCTATCGAGCAATACATTCATGTGGTACTGTTCTAAATGACGAGTGTAACCTTTACGTCTGTGGATCAAAGTCTATCGAGTAACCATTCAGATTAAGGCCACTGAGGAGATCTTTTATACAGTGTAGTTACTATTTTGCTTGTTTGAAAAAAAAATTGCAAAATATAAAATTTGGGAGTTTTATTATTTTTATTGTAACATTCGTATTCTTCGGAGTAAAATGATTGGCTAAATTATTTGTTACTGTTACTTTACGTTTATGTTACCGGTCATTTTATCATAATTTTAAGGTTATCGATACGTTGTGAACATTTTTAATGCAAAACGTTGGAAACATTATAAACTCAGCTGATGTCTTTAAAATTGGAAGTAAAATGTACTTCTGTAGTGTTGATTTCTAAAGATTACTAAACTTGTCAAAATGTCGTCTAAACAATCCTTTACCGGTTCGGTTGAAATTTTCAGTTCAGTTCAGTTCAGTTCAGTTGAAAATTTTAACAATATAAACACGGTATTTTGCACAATCCTTGTATTATTTCAAAACGTTTAAAAGGCAGTGAGCTACATTTCTTTTCAGCTCTTGATCTAGTTAGTTAAAAGATGTATTCTTTTCCACCTTATTTTTAACTGTAAATCGTCACAGACAATATCTTTGCTTGAGAAGACAAAATATTTTGACTTGACCTTGCGAAGCAAAACGAAAATATAAAACTTCAAGTGTCTGTTAAATCGTGATACGAAGAGAGAAAAATTGCAAAACTGTAAATATAACGAAAAAATGTCGAAAATCAAGATATTATGTTTATACCGAGTAGAAATCTCAGACGCAATAAACATGTCGCGAGAACGCCTTTACTGCGAAGGTTTGTAAAGTGATACACGATGTAAAATCGAGTCCTTCAAGGCTACTTTCTTCTCGCTATTCCTTTATCGTCGCCATTTCATCGAAAAGGGAGCTAGAATTGTTCAATATATGAGATTTAGTTTTTGTAAGCTCCTCTATTACCGAAAATTCAAAATATTATGTAAGAGATAACCTGCATGTTGTTAGTTGGCTTGCTGCACTGGGCCAGATGAAAGTTCAACTAGGCGAATTAAAAAACTGATAATGAAGCATACACCACAAATGAGAAAGTTAAAGAGAAAGTCAAGAAAATCAGAGAGTTGTGTTAAGAATAGAAATGACTGTGAAACTGAATAAGCGCGTTCAAAGAATTAAACCTACAAGAAGAAAATTATTGTGAGAATGAAACAAGTTTGTTTTTGTTCAAACAAAAAAAGACAGAGCAAAAACTTCGAAAAAATTATAAATGATGTTTATAATATCTTTCATTTAAAATTCTCTTTCCCCATGTCGCCCTTTCAAAGCTTTTTAATAAACGAGAACCAGAACTCAAAGTGACACCGTCTAGCGGTTTGAAAAAGCTCTTATTATTAGGACCAATGTAAGAAAAACATAATTCAGAACGAATACAGCCACATCTGTAATTTGCAATTAAATGTAAATAAATAAAGTCGCCACAAAAGAGATCGACGACTTAAGATTAACCCTGTCCTTTCATTTTTTAGCTATAGATCATTATTAAAAGACTTGAAAATGTTTAGTTACTTTCCGTCAGAAAAGGTCGAAAAAAAATCCTTTTTTTTTCTTAAGTGCAAAGCCAGGGATAAAACTAGGTATAAGTAATTACTACAAACAGTTTGTTTGAAGAAATAATCTGACCTATATGTACAAGTTGAAATATGCATCAGTGTTTGAGACGTAAAGTAACTTTGAATCGAAATCAGAAGTTTTTTATGCACAGAGTTATACTAAATGTTCACGACTATATTGACTAAAACAACAACTTTCACTTTATTGTAAAGTCCAGCCAAAAGACATCTCCAAATACAAGTCTTAGACTTAGTCTTAAGGTTTAGTCACGAGGGTTATTTTATGTCCGATAGCTCGGCAGAGTAATTAAAGTTTACAATCTAAAATTCATTAAAACACAGAATAAAACAAAACGCAATATACTTAATTACCAAGACCAAATTTCGATACGGTGGAAAATGAATTTCGATGTTTTGAAGTATTTACTCTTCTGACGGAAATTTCGTTCACCTTCTGGATAATTTTTAATTTGTTTCTTGTATTTGATAAGACGAAAACGTAGCGTTCTCGATTGCTTTGTAAACGTTTAACAGCAACAAAGTAATGAAAGTGATTTTGATCTGCTTTGGAAATAGCGAGAATCCAGGATCATTCTATTTTACTTTTCTGGTGAAACCCATTTGAAATAAAAAAAGGGAAGTTCAAATTTTTATGATGACAGCAATCAACGGCCAATGAAAAGAAATTCAATGGGCTTCATTACTGAGGTATATTAAAAAGTACATTAAGACAAACATAAAAATATTGTGCTTTCTCGCCTTTTGTGTTCGCTGAATTTCTTACGAAATCTTTTTTGTATTTTCAAACTTTAATGGAACTGCACGTAGAAACAATAAATTATTGAGTCGTTGCTTTCAACCTCTAGTTTTTAATGACTTACTGCTGTCAGAAGGTGGTGTGAATTATACAGTCTTATTTTGACCCGAAAACCCCGCGTTCTAAGTTAAGTTGCTTGGCAACGAGGGAATCAGTACAAAAAGTGAAGCGAATTTTTTGGCGTTTTCAAGCCATTCCCGTTGGTTTTAAATTTGTACTTGGAAATGAAAACCCTTGGAAAATTCCTTGCTGTAAAAAGTTATTCGATTATGTGGTCCTTTCTAACTTTTGAAAAAGTGAATCGTCAAATCTAATTATACAAGAGTCATCCTGGTACACACCAGTAACGTTGATAAATGCGAAATGAAATTATCTTGCGCGTCATCAAGGTGTCAATGAAACTGAACTAATATTCTGATAGTAAAATTATCTCTAATCTCTGATTGCAGAATATTTCTCTTTGCGTAAGTAATATTTATTTGACACAAATAAGAACAGCAATATTACGAAAAATTTATCTGCTGTCAAATCGTAAATCGTTTTAATTCAAAAGACAAACACCAGAAATAAAATTACGGAACTGTCTCTACAGCTTGAGTTTTTGTTATGGTTTGGAAAAATTAAACCCCTCTTCTGAGAAAAAATTATAAAACATTGCGTGGGCATGACAGTGCTACCCTATCGAAATTTTCCAAAAAAAAAAATATTTAGATATTGGGAAAACAAAATTGAGTTTTATATTGTCTGTTAGCATTAGCATTCCATGATACGATTTCTTTTCATGTTGAAGACAAATGTGGCCAACCGGTGGCAGAATAAATTTCACGTGCACAATTGCGAAGCGAGGGGAAAAGCGACCAACCGAAAGTAAAAAAAAAATTAGTTTCTTCCAATAGAAATAGACAGATTATATCTGGTTCAAATGTTTGTTACATCCAATCAGTCGAAATGCTTTAATTTTGTGCTTGTTGAATTGCGAAAATAGGACTGAGTGCGATATTTGGCAATACCTTTGCGTATCTGTTGCAACCGCAACCTGCTTTCTGGTCAAGGAATTTTTAGTTATTTTGTAAGCTTAAAATGGTCATGTGATGTATTAGAGAACAACTAGGTTTTATGGCTTTAAAGTCTAATCTCTTGATTCTTTTTAATGTTCTGAAAAAAGTATTTATTTTGATCGTAAAATGAAAAATTATGACCTTTCAGCGTATCTGACAATTCATACGTCCTTTGTGAAATATTTTTCGATATTTTCTTTTAACTATTGGGAAGAGTTTACTCTTACCTCTATCTTCGCTTGGGAATGAACCTATGAAATAAGTCAAAGAGAAATTTAGCGACTTAAAGATGTTGAAATTTTCAAAACGTTTGGCCATTTCTAATTAAAAATAATATCACGGACTCTTTAGAAACCTAGTGTACCAAAAAACAGTCTTGTTTTGGACAAGTTTAGAACTGTCCATGGATCAAATTCTGGTTTTCAAACGGCAAAACTTGGATTACACGGGAAAGATGTAAATAGTTATCATAAATTATACTTTCAGAAATTTGCAATAAGTTCTAAGCCCAGAACTGATGTAGAACTCGATAAAATGATTTTCATTCATATAATCGTTTTGTTCTGTGGTTATCGTATGCTAAATCAAGGACGTTTTTCGCTCCTTTTGGCAATAGTAATAAAGTAGGAAATAATTTAAACTTCATCAAGCGAAAAAGGACGTATCTGTCGTTTCTTAGGAATCATTGACTTAGCTAACCAGATGACTGTGTTTAAAAACGTTATAGCGGCTTGTAATAAACTTTCCTTTATTTTACCTCTTTGTCCAACATAAAACTGAATACAGACAAACATTTCTTGTCCGTTAAGAAACAAAAAAATGAAGTCTTCCTTTACAAAATCACCTCATAAAATGGAAAGGAAAATGCCATAAAAACAAATTTGAGAGCATGAAAATAAGATAGTATAAACAGATAGATATAAATAAATATCGAAGACTTACAGGTTAGAGCAAAGAAGGCAGCGAATATCACTAGTGATGTAACTTTTTCCATGATGAACGCGCTCAGAATTGTTAGGCTTGCGTTCGATGCTGTCCGCGCTGCGTTCCTTTGGCTTTTGTGGTGCGGTGATATGCCACTCAGGTTTTATATTCGTCTGTCAGAACTATGATAGCAAACAAATATATGATCTGTGAATGGAGGGTATTTTTCTATTACTGTGGTCAAGGAAATTAGTGACAAAGTAACCCTAGGTTTCAAAATGGGATTAATTTTGCTTTTTCTCATCTCCGATTTCTTTTGACGGACAACCGCTGGGGCATTTGGAAGTCTTCTCACGCCACTCAGGGGGTCTTTTGTGTGACCTTAAAAGCTCAAAGGAAGTGATTTTTATTCCGCTTAATTTCAAATCCATTCATAGAGGTATTTTTCCATTAGACAGATTCGCGAGTGTCTTGAAAAATTGATGATTTTTATTAATGATGAGAACGTGGGCCGAATGCATTTATTTGGCAGGTTCTGTTAAATGCTGTCAAGATACGTGGCTGCGGAATTTCTTTTATTGGTTCAAGAAATAACGATTGACGATACACAAACGAAGATAAGACTTGTCTCGACTGGTTAAGACAATAGTTTCATTTCACCAGTTGGTAGAAGAGTTTCTTACAAAATTGCGGTAAATTTCAGATTCTTTAGCTCGTCGAAATTATCTATCTGGTATCTAACGCGATCATAACTTTTGCTTAAGTCGTTCTTTATTATACTCACGCCTAATTCGACCCCAATGCAAGTGCATTTTTTGCTGATTATATTCCGTGTACAATCACCGCCCCACTGGAAACTCATAAAAATTTCACGAAGTTCTTTAGTCATTCCAAGATTCTATCTTTTGTTCTATTTATTAACTGGTGAACACTCCGCGTAGTCTTAATTAAAAGAAGCAGCGTCGAGGCGCCGGGCGGGTGAACCCAAACCAACATGCTGCCACAGTAAGGCAAAACAATCAGATACTGAGAAACGGCAAACGAAAACAAAGGTCTCGCACAGTCAGACAAGTTTATTCATACACTGCAGCCTTAAGAGAGGAAGGCTGTGTGTAATATCGAGTTAGAACTCTACTCGGGAAAATCGTGCACATTGAAATCTCTATTACGCTTAATTTAAAATGAAGTGTAGAGTGGGACTAATAATTTTATTTCATTTACACGTGTCGGTACAACTCAAAGAAAATAAGTGAATGGAATAATACGGAAGTCTACCGATGGGTGACTCGCTACAGAGAAAGACATGTATATCACAGATCACTCTAAACAAACTAGAGGACACTTCGATTAAGAATACTCCCCGCATAGTATCGCGAAACAACTTTTGTAGTCGTGGAGAGATTTGAATGGAGCCTTGTCATCAAATACTGTTATCAAAAGATAAGGCGCGATCTTAAAGCATCTATCTAATTCATTTCTCTGGGTATCTGTTGAAAAATATGGGTCTGTTTTCTTGAATTTATTTCCAGTATTACCGCGTTATAGGCCAGGAAGCCAAAACAACTTGATTACGTCAGTAAGTGAGTTTAGTTTTCTAGGCAAAAGAGAGAGAACCTATTCTTTTGTCGTTAGATATTGGAACGAGTTTGAAAATATAAACACTATACTCTAAAAATTGGACATATTGTAAAAGATATAGTGAACGGTTAAATATTGCGGAAAGTAATTTTTTATTAGTATAATATTATTAATCAACAGATCAAGGAGAATGTACAGGTATTGAGCTGTAAAAAGTCAAGTCCATGACATTTCGTTGTAATTAGGGAAAAAGTTCTCCATCAACAAATGAGTTGACAAAATTCACTTGGGCTGCACCAACGCTAAATGAATCAATGTATTGATTAAGTCACTAATTTCTCACAGCATTGTATGGATTGAATTTTTGCTGAATAATGCAGTCAACATGATGGATGACGCGCTCAAGCTAAATGAGGAAACGTGAGGTACGAAACATCTACTTTGGGACCAGGTTATTTTCAACATACAAGACGACTTCCGTAAACATGGTTGTGTTTGAGATGAAAATAAATCGTTCACAACAAATAGTCCCATTGTTTGGGACGCAGGTGCATTGATAACGAGCAAGATAGCCTTGTTATAATCCTTTAACAATATGCCGCAAAAGGTAGAAATTTCCGTTTCTAAAGAAAACGTCTTTTATTTATTCCAAATGAATCCAACCTGCATGTACAACATTGGAAGACTTTGCGAAGAGCGATGTTTTACGTAACAAGAACTGACAATGTTATAACAATTGAATTAAGGTGCTCTTGCGTCGACTAACGCAGTTTAGCTAAAAGACACTTGGGTAACACTTGAATTGAAATTGTTCTGATCGAAACAAAACCCAGCAATTCTTGGGGTAACTAATCGGGGAAAAAAATATTCAGAACTTATCAGGAAAAATCAAATCACATCAGCTAAAAATGTTTCGTCCGAACGAGTTTTCTAAATTCTGGGAACGAGTGTAATAAAATATTAACGGGACCATTTAAATCGCAACGTTTTTTTAGAAAATATAAATCGAACATAAAACTCTAACAACCTGCCTTTTTGGACTGAAGGAACTATACAAGTGTACACATACATTTTTGAAAAGAGGATAGCCACAAGTTGTTAACTTCTAGCACGACATTGCTTTGCTTTTCATTCTTGGAATTGGATAATAAGAAAATTTAAATTTGGTTAAAAGTTTTCACGCCAACGCCTTAACTTAATACAGGTACTAAGATTGCGTTTTAACGTTGTCTAGACTATTTCGAAATTGCAATGAAACATTTTGAACTATTTGTGGTTTTCTGCCTAAAGCTACGCTTAGTTCTTGAAGTCATTGCAAGTTAAATTTGAACAAGTCATGCAGCTGTTATATCGCGAGAAATACAATATATTGTATTAGAAAACAATTTCCTTTTATTTTACCCCTTAATTAAATCAGAAATCGAAAAAATATTCATTACCACAAGTGATTTTTAAAAAAGGCGTGTGCTCTATCTAAATTTTCAACCCAATACAAATAAGGAGATTTTTCCAAAGGTGACAAGCTTCAAATTTTTACCATACTGCAGAGTTTTGTTCTACACGTGGAATCATCGAGAGTTTTATATTTACAGTACTTGTAGTCAATTCGTTGAAATCTTTTTCTTTTTTTTGCCACCCACTCGGGAAAGAAAATCCAGCAGTTTCCTGGAAAGCAGTATTAACAGTAATAGAATTACAATTATGCAAGGCTGATATTACATAAAAAACTTAACGCGACAACAACATGAAAGAGCCCAAATTGAATCAGACCTTATCCTAGGTATACCATCAGCATTTTCGTTTGCGGTTCCCTGGCCACGTTTTCATCAACAATTAAACTTTTCTAGCCTAAATATGAGATGGATTCAAAAGTCATCTTTTCTTGCTCATTTTTGTTGAAAATATGCATATTCTGGCACATGATTGCGAAAGTTCTTAGTTTGTACTTACAACGTTGTTCCTCAGATCCGACTGCACTCGAAGTTTGTTGGTTCTAACCTTCAGTCTTCAGACAAAAGGCGCTTCACGTTGGTGTTGAAAATTAAATGTTGGCTCATCTACCACAAAAGGAAAAGCCTTTGTGAGTTTTTCTTTTAATCACAATCAAAATTTAAATTACTGCTCCCTTGAAACACTGTTAAGCAAATTACGGACTTCCTACGAGTTTGAACTTTATCTCTAATTTCCTTGATAACTGATTCCTTTGAATGATGGCGGCATCAAGAAGCAGGCATCATCAACCTGTTAAAATTCACTAGCAGGTAGAAAAAGGCACGTAAATTTGACTGCCTTTTGCACTCAATTAGGGCTATTCATTCGTTTTTACGCGACTGACCAGAACTAATGGCGGCGATTTGAAAGTTAAGCTTTAAACGATGGTGGGTGTTAAAAAAAAAACCGGACAATTTCTGCAATAATAAAAAGTTATGAATGAAGTAGATATTGAAATCGAAATGTTTATCATTTCATCTTCGCAATAGCTCGTAATTTCCATCGCTTTAATTCATTAACTGTGTGCCTTTAAAGATGTGAGATTTCACGGTGTACATATTCATAGCATTTGTTTACAAAAAGGGAAATTTAACCTGTTCGAGAATATTATTAACTTTTTTTCAAGAATCCATTTTTTATCACGCATTTAAATTCGTAAGAAATCAATATATGAGATGTTGCTGATATTTCTTATCACATACTAGACACTAAAAATATTTCGGATTTGACAAATCCGATAAAAGTGTGATAACGATGAAAAACGTAGAATAAATCGTGTTCATAGACTTGTGCCAAAACCTTTTTAAACTCAGCATCAGTGGCAATGGTCCACCCCTGAGGCATTTTAATGAAGCAAACTGCGAAAAAGCGAAAATATTCATCTGTACTTAGCTCAAAACATAATTTAGCAGTTGGATATAATGAATGTGATTATAACATCGCTCAGCAGTAAAACACAAGGAAATTTTAGTTCGTTGCAGTTCATCTGAGGCTTAATTAAAAGCAATTACCCTCTTGTAGTTTTTTATTTATTCAGTTCTTGGAGCTATAGCGAAGGAGAATTTACTGGGATATTTCACGCTTGATGAAATCAAACCAAGTCTACCAGAACTTGTAACCTGGAAAGTTCAAGTACTGTGTATATTGAGCTAGATAAATGACAGATATTTTTGTCAAAAGTGTTTACTTTTTCATTTGGAGTTGATAAATTATTCAGCTCATTCGGAGGTTAGATTTTCTAGATAAGCTAGGTTAGCTTTCTTTCATTGAAACTTTTGTCTGCCTTTTTGTGCTAATCGACAGTGTAAAAAGTGTTTTTAACAGAGAAGTCGCCCTGCAGATAAGTGAAGTATTATTATGCTTTCCATTGAGATCAATAGCACGTTCAGCTAAATAAAAATGTATAGTTATACTTAGGAAAGTAATAAAGAGATAAGAAAGTGAAAACACAACACAACACAACATGTGCACACCCTACTCTGTTTTCACGGTGCAATTTTTCTTAGTGTCGGTTTAATTCAATTAAAACAAAACCTTTCAGTTTTACAGCTTTTAACTTTTCCAAAACGAACTTTCCTGACAGAGGACAATGGGAAATTCTTAAAATATCTTAACCAGAAGCGATCGAAACATTTTGGCATTTCGTTCACGTATTTACACCGACTAGAAATGCGTCATATTCAGCACTGAAGGGACAAAAAAACCTCAAAGTTTACCGATAATAAAGATCAACAAGAGTACTGTCTTGCACGCCCAGGTTTGGTTTTAAAAGGTGCTTTAGGGGTATGGGAGATCAAGATGCCGTTGTGTTTCATTCTCAGCCAATACACTCCACTCTCACTTTGCCCTACTCTGACTTAAGTATGAATGGGTACCAGTGCACTCGTTTTAGGTCAGTCTAACGGAGAGTCAGGGGTCTGGGTACGATAGACCAGCATTCCATCCAAGTTGTGTAGATACATGCTTAGAAGCTCCACGTTGTGGGAATTCGAGTTAAGTGTCCGGGCAATTTTGAGATTTCTCTATTGATTAACCCTTATGATGATTAATCTTTACCTAAGTCTGGATCCTTCAGTTTGATGCTTATGACATTCATCAACCTCGTTCCCAGAGCTTTTCCTTGAAATTTGGAAGGGGGTGGGGGAAGGGAAGGAAAAGGAAAAAGGGAAGAGCTCAGAACGAGCCTGGACATTCATCTATTAAAGCCTAATATGCCGGGATCTTTAGCATGTTCTTTTATGTATAAATGCACCGGCAAATCGAAAAGTAGTTTAGTAACGTAAATCTGAAAACGCTAAACAGTAAAATATACGCCAAAGAGACACAAGGATGCCAAGTTTTAGGACTGGACAAAGACGAATTACCAACACCAGAAAAATTTGAGCTTAAGTTTTCGAGCAGCAGCGACTGTAGAACAGTGATCTTGAAGCGAATTCAACATCTTATTTGCAAACAGATAAAAATTTTGATATTAAGAAAAATTAAATAACCTTTATTTACCCTCGGCAGTGTTCATATCACAAAGTCTAGTGGGGCCGAGCAAACAACTGAAACAAAAACTTCGAATTGTACATAACATTGTTAAGAATCCCAACTGACTGGAGGCAAACCAGTTGGCTATTTACAAGCGTGGCCGAGGATTTGAACTCGGGGCTACCGTTAAACAAATCCAGGTAGTGGTCAAAGCGGAACTCGGCCCCGGGACCGCTGGATTGCGAGTCCGACGCACTGAGCACTCGGCCATGGCAGTTTTAGAATTATACTAAAAATTAAAGCTTGAATTCATTATCAGGCTATTCTTATAAATGATAACCTACCGTAGGTTCCAAGAAAAACTCGAGAAAGAAATGGTGGCCCTTAAGATGCTTAACACAAAGTGATCGCACAGCGCGAATTTCTGGATCTCTTACATCCTGGGATTTTTGGACTAGTTGCATGTTTTTGTTGTTCTGCATGTAACATCTACAAACTGTGTAACTTTAAAGAAACCCTTCTTCAAAATAGTGCGATAAAAGTAATTGCATTTGAAGCAAATTTTATCATTAGAAAATGCTCACAGCTTCTCAGCGAATCAGCGGCCAAACTGAGTGATTGTGTCAAATGCTATAAATTGATTGAGATGATTGAATAGTATAGAAGAGATAATTTCAGGAAAACAGCAAAGAGCCAAAGTGAGTTACTCTAAAATGAAGCTCATTTATGATTTATATAGAGCCTATCAATTGGGCCATATTTCACTTGACATCCAAGCGCTAAATCCAGATCATACCTAGAAGGTCTACAAGAGTACAACAAGTATAAAGCCGGTTTTTGAGTTCAAACCTCACGGAATTAAGAGGTCTAATAACGCGGCACAAATGAAGTGCAGCTAGTACTCAATTAATATGAATTTATATTCCATTCTTTCCTTTTTTCTTCTCTTTCATTTTCATCTTCCTCTCCGCTGTTGTATGAAGAACATTCTGGGTCGAAACGATTTTTACTTCAGTGCTGCTTTCTACAGAGTTCCATCCCCGCCAAAAATCAAAGTTGATCACAACATTCAACTTGACAGTCTAACAATTAACTTGGCAAACATCAACATCATATTTCACTCTTCAACTTTGTACTTTGTATCACAATCATTGAGACTTTAAACATCAACTTTCAAAGTGACAGTTCAACGTTCAACTTTATCCATCAACATTCATGTTAACATGTCAACAATGATCTTGACACATGGGCTGTCAGCGAAAGATGAAGTTTGAATCTCCAAGTCGAATGTTGAGTCACCAAAGGCGCACCAATCCCGCCAAAATTCAACTTGAGAATTCGACTTTCAAGTTGATAATTCAACATGAATTGTTACGTGTCAATATCCGTGTTTAGCAATGAACATTGTTATTGCTGATGACGTAAATATGTTCACCATGACGTAATGTTCAATTTCTCAAAGTTGGTTTCAACCTCGTTCCCAGGGTGCTCTCTCTTCCTCCCTCGAGAAAGTACCCTGCGGCTGGTCACATGTCTACATATGCCAAGCAAAGCCGCACAGAGGGTGGGACCTCAACTTAAAGTTAGTCAACACTGTCTAGGGAGGTAAATGTTGCGCTGCTATACAGACGTTATTTATTTGAAAGTGAAGCAAGTTGTTTGTCAGAGATCCTGCCTGACCAACGCTTCGTCGCTATGATCTGAACTTCTATGAGTACGAGACGCTAATTGAGAGGGAACTTTGCTTATTTTTCATTGCTTTTTCAAAAACCGTCAACAACCTGCTTCGGATTAGTTTAATCAGTTTTTCACAGCAAAAGAATTAAGTAACCGTCAAATTATCGACGGGAATGCATTCAGCTAAATGATGAGAAGCTAGTTTCTTGGTCGAAAATTGGACTTACCGCTAAAACAGTTTTAAAACGAAAGCCGTTGGATTTTGCAAACGCGCGACCGATGTCGCTGTTGTCAAGTTCTTCATAGAATTTCTCACAGCAAGAGAACCGAATGACTGTCAAACTGTCGATTGAATGAATTCAATCAAATTCAAAGCTAGTCTCTTGCCCAACACTGGACGTATCAAACTCTACACGAAGGCATCAGTGTCTCCGTTGTGATTTTGCCGATCGCAAAATATAAGCTGCTTAATCAAGTTATTAGTATTCAGCACTCAGTCGTTGTTGATGTCAAGTTCTTCGTAATTTGTTTTCGTCGCAAGAGAATGGAATGACCGTCAAACTGTCGATGGGAGTAATTCAATGAAATTCAAAACTACCTTTGTAGGCGAACAAACGACGTATTTAATTCTAAAGGAATGAGTAAATACCTACGTTGTGATTTTGACGAATGAAAAATGAAATTAAATTCACCGCGCGGTTCATTTATTGTTGTGGTCGTCATTTCCAAGTTCTTTGTCAATTATTTTCACCACCACAAATTCCAAAGACCGTCCAACTATCGATGGAAAAATTCAGCCAAATGCAGGGCTAACATTTAAGCCGAACTTTGGTGCATTGAACTCCAATATCGAATGTGTCAATGCCTTCGCTGTGAGTTCGGCCGAGGTTACAAATTCCACTCCCTACTGGGCTCAGTAGGTGAGCTCGGTGGAGATAAACTTTAACTGTCCTGCCCCTCCCTCCAATCGTTTTTCTGGAATCTGCAAAAATCTAGCAGACACGTGACCAGCCGCAACCAGGGTACTTTCTCGAGGGAGGAAGAGAGAGCACCCTGGGAACGAGGTTGAAACCAACTTTGAGAAATTGAACATTACGTCATGGTGAACATATTTACGTCATCAGCAATAGCAATGTTCATTGCTAAACACGGATATTGACACGTAACAATTCATGTTGAATTATCAACTTGAAAGTCGAATTCTCAAGTTGAATTTTGGCGGGATTGGTGCGCCTTTGGTGACTCAACATTCGACTTGGAGATTCAAACTTCATCTTTCGCTGACAGCCCATGTGTCAAGATCATTGTTGACATGTTAACATGAATGTTGATGGATAAAGTTGAACGTTGAACTGTCACTTTGAAAGTTGATGTTTAAAGTCTCAATGATTGTGATACAAAGTACAAGGTTGAAGAGTGAAATATGATGTTGATGTTTGCCAAGTTAATTGTTAGACTGTCAAGTTGAATGTTGTGATCAACTTTGATTTTTGGCGGGGATGGAACTCCATAGAATCCGTGGCCGGAATCAGTAATCACAAAATTAAAAGACTACGAAAAGTTTGCAAGTAGTACGAACTTCATACGCTTTGCGAAGTGATTCAACGATAACTTTCAAAAGTTTTGCGAATGGAGTAAAGGTCAGTTCTAAAAACTGTACTTAAAGTTTGCATGTAGTACAAACTTCATACACTTGGCGAAGTGATTCAACGGTAACTTTCAAAAGTTTTGCGAATGGAATAAAGGTCAGTTCTCACGACGCTGCCACTGAAATTATTCAGAATTTATTTACTATGTGTTTTGCTGAATGAAAACTATTGCTTGAAAGCTTAATGGAAACCACATTTATCTATCGTGCTATGCTTGCATGCATTGAATTTAAACTTTAAAGTACTGATAAGCTTGATGGTAACTCAAAACAAATCTTTTACCTGCTTGTTTGACAACTCAAACTCAGTCAGTCAAGCCCAGCTTTCGTTAGAGCTGGGTCCTCCACAGACCGTGGAAAGCACTGAAAGCGCTTAAAACGTTCTTCTAAACTCAAGCGTAAACTACCCTGCGAGAGAGAGATTCTCTTCTTTTTATGCTCGGTGAGAGGCGGGAGGGAACCTCTGCTCGCAGCTGTTGGATTTCTCATGGTGCATGCGCGAACTACGTCCGTATGTCGCATGTGACGTGCTTTATGTTTTGAAACCAGTTACTCTGCGAAACAAAGATTCCTTTTTCTTTCTGCTCGGTGAGAGGCGAGAGGAAACCTCTGCTTGCAACCGTTCGATTTCCTATTGTGCATGCGCAAACTACGTCAGCATACCACATGTGTCGTGCTTTGTCATACGAAACGTCTGCAAGCAATCAAATCTTTCCAGTTATGTATTTTCGATGAATCATGTACTTGAATTGCGACTTTTCCACCGTTTATTTGTTAGAGAAACTATAGAAATGTCGTACAGTTTTACGAAGAACTGAGCGACAAAAGAAACAGACGAATTAAAGCAAAGTTGACTTCATTCAATACCACGCCGTCTAGTGCATGCTTCGCAAACTGCAAGCTAGCTGCAGATATAAACAACCTATTTTTAGATAACTTAAAACTCAAGCTTAAAACCCGGTCCTCACTTGCGACGCACGCATAGGCATAAGCATAAGAAGCTTATGCGCTAGTGGGGACGGCGGCGACATAAACATAAGCATAAAGCCTGGTTCACACTTGTGGAATGAGCATAACACTAGTGCAATAAGCTGGTTCCCACTTGTGAGATAAGCGTAACATTAGCGAAATAAGCACAAGCATAAGCACAAGAAAAAGAAACATGTTTCTTTTTCTTGTGCTTATGCTTGTGCTTATTTCACTTGTGTTATGCTTATCTCACAAGTGTGAACCAGGCTTAAGCGTTCTTCTTATGCTTATACTTATGCTTAAGCTTATGTTTATTGAGGACATGGTTGACATACGCAGAAAGCGCTTGCTGATTGGCTGAAAATCTCTCGCTTATTCTTATGCTTATACTTATGCTTATGCTTATGCCAACATGTCCTCAGCATAAGCATAAGAAGAACGCAAGGCTTTGATATTCTTATGCTTGTGCTTATGCTTATGCCTATGCTTATATCGTGGCCCTCCTCACTAGTAAAACCTATATGATAGAATAGACAAGGAGATAAAAATGTTCGGCGTGTAGCCAGGCATGTTAAAAATTGGTAAAAAAGGAAAGGAATTAAATGGTTGTCACTGGCTAAAAATATGGTTATCGGACGTTTCGGCCACTACTGTTGCCTTCTTCAGCAAAAGATGGAAAATGCAAATGTTAAACGGCGTCCTGCTAGAATATGTAATAGATGTGTGATAAAACTAAATGAGCAATAGTCTCTAGAGTATTCTTAATGAGTGTAAAAATTCTTAATGCCATTGTACACGTTCGGTAGCGCTATAAACGAACACATAGCGCTACCGAACGTGTACAATGGCATTAAGAATTTTTACACTCATTAAGAATACTCTAGAGACTATTGCTCATTTAGTTTTATCACACATCTATTACATATTCTAGCAGGACGCCGTTTAACATTTGCATTTTCCATCTTTTGCTGAAGAAGGCAACAGTAGTGGCCGAAACGTCCGATAACCATATTTTTAGCCAGTGACAACCATTTAATTCCTTTCCTTTTTTACCAATTTTTAGACAAGGAGATGTCTAGACTTAGCTACCTATCAAAGAGCAGAGGGGTTAAGAAGCAAAGAAGAGCCACAAGGGAACGGAGAAGCTCAAAAGCAAAGCAGCTCGAAAACAGACAAAGCAAACGGTATAAAAGTGGTTTAGGATTTAGGAAAGAATTCCCAGATGACAAGGGAAAACAAAATTTTCCTTCTGAATTTAACCCCCCCCCCCCTTCCCCCAAGTTGAATATAAGCCCCCCTCTAATTTAAAATGAAATTTTCTCTTATAAGTCCCAACTCCGGATGTAAGCCCCAACCCCACGTTTATAAGCCCATCCAAACCCCTTACGAAGTTTTATAGGCTCAGGGATTATGAGCGGCAGTTTACGGTAAGCGCGTGAGTTTCTGATCGAACAACAGAAGTATCAGCTCTGAGTATCGAGCAAGCAGATTTTTACAATTAAACACCTCAAGAAATTCGAACCTGATTTTTTAAACACTGTTTGCATGTAGTACAGCGCTTTTGCTACCGAAAAACTAGTCTGACATCTCCTTCAATATTAATCCCAAAGAACTACAATTTTACAAATTACTAAGATTGAAATCGACATATTTATAGTCCATCTGTATCTAATATCAGGACTTCTCTATTCAAAGTCGTGTGCTAGTAATGCGAAATGTAAATCATAGTCTAATGACGAGTTTATCTAGAACCTAGGCTTTGAGCTATGTTATGCTGTGACTTATTAGCAGTTACGTTCTGAATGGGGTTTAAAAGAGAGGTCAGTTAAGCATGACGTTTACGACAAACGGCAAACGGCAAAAATGAAACTTTTGCCGTCTCTCTTCAGCTGTGTGTACAGTAGAGTGAAATTATTTGTATTTGCAATGAATAGTAGGACACGTTATTCCATTTTTGTGTGCTTTATTTACGGATTAGAAGAAAAGAACTCAAAATCAGAAGCTATCTTTGCCGTCTGCCGTCTGCCGTCTGCCGTCTGCCGTCAACGTCATACTTAACATCTCGAATAGCTGAGAAGAATTTTTCCGTCAGCCGAGTACTTATTAAATCGTTCAGATCTCACTAACTGATAACTGAGATCTGAATTTTGTAAAAGTTGATGATATTTGAGAATTGGGCTGAAATTTTAACTGGGAGCTAAAACATCGCCAAACATTTAACTCATAAATGACGTTTAAGCAAAACCATGCAGACCCTCCGAATGCCAACTGCCACTCGAATCTGTGCGCATGCGTGCCCTGTTATCACCATTTGATTGGATTGAAAGAATATCGAAAATAGGGGCGCCGAAATGCCATATAATGAATACATAAATTAAAACGTTTAGCAATTGTCTTGATGTCCTTTTTAACTTATTCTGGCCGAAATGCTTCACCTATGCTGGGGAATGACTTATCCTTTGAGGGATATTTAGTTTTAGTCTCTTATCTTCTTTTCAAGAAAGAAAACAAAATTGACCATTCCGAGCACAGATACGTTCTTTGATTAAGACCAAAGAACAACTGACATTTAACACCTCGCTTACGTTAAACTTTCTTAACATTAACCATTCTTGTTAACCAAGGCTTGAGTATTTCTCAAAATGAATCATTTGGGTAAGGATTGTAGACGCAGCTGTAAAAAAACATCATGGTGTAAGCAAACTATTTAAATTTTTAACCAAACGGAAGTGTTGCAGCTCTCGTAAGTTTGTAACTATATTTGCCGTCATAGCGTAGCAGCTGTTATTGTTTTAAGGCTAGGGGCATTCTTTCTGTTGTTTGTTTCATTGTTCTCTCAAAGAATATCGAGCCACCCATGTGAGACCTTACGAGAACTGCTACCCTTGCTCGGAAATAGATGCAACTTGTCCTAGCAGTCAAACGCAAAATTCAACGCCTCGTCCCGTTTTCGTGGCCTTACATTAAGAGAAAATGTGCACAAGTTTTGTTAGAAAACATTACGAAAAAGAAGGGGTAAACTAAATGATCAAATTCTTAATTTTTTTGTGAATGTGCGGCGTTCAAAGCCGCACATTAGTGACCATCTTAACTTTTGGCCTAAAAATGAAGGATTTGGTAAAATTTAGACGTTTGACCGCTGTCTAATAATAATAATAATAATAATAATAATGATAATGATAACAATAATAATAATAATAATAATAATAAGGTTCTTATTGCGCATTTAGAATTCTCAATGCGCTTACAATTGCATATGATTAAAAAGAATAAAAACCTAACTAAAAGATGCAATTATTAAAATCTATGACTAGGTTAAAAACTATTACAAAAAAAAAATGTTTAAAGATTCTTTTAAAAAATCGCTATGCTCTCAGACTGTTGATATAATGACATTCGGATATTCGAGGAGCGAATAGTTCTCATCAGTTAACGAGGTATTTATATTGCCAGTTCGGTTTGTAGTATTGACGATTTCGTCTTTCATCCTCTGTATATCGGCTGTTATTGAAGTCTTCAGTCTCTCCTCCAAATCTGAAATGCACTGTACCATTTGCAACACATTGCTATCGAGTGGAATAGCTGTTCCTTCATGAGGTAGCTGATGAGCTAAAAAAAGGATTATAGTCCTCATAGGGCTGTTTATCACTAATACCAGCGTTTCTCTTACTCTCCTTATTTTAAAATTCCCTGTAATTTTTTCTCGTTGTTTCTGTAGTTTGTTTAGTCGTAAGCTAATTGTAATAATAATAACAATAATAATATTCTTAATAATGGTAATAGCAATAGCAATAACAATGGCAATGGCCATGAAAATGAAAATGACAATGGCAATGGCAATGGCAATGACAATGGCAATAACAATTACAAAAACAATAGCAATGACAATGACAATTACAATGGCAATGACAACGACAATGACAATCAGACTGGCAATGGTAATGGCAATGACAATGACAATGAAAATAATCATGACAATCGCAACGGTAATGGCAATGACAATGGCAATGGCAATGACAATGGCAATGGCAATGGCAATGACAAAGACAATGACAATGGCAATGACAATGACAATGGCAATGACAATGGCAATGACAATGGCAATGGCAATGACAATGGCAATGACAAAGACAATGGCAATGACAATGGCAATGACAATGGCAATAACAATTACAAAAACAATAGCAATGACAATGACAATTACAATGGCAATGACAACGACAATGACAATCAGACTGGCAATGGTAATGGCAATGACAAAGACAATGACAATGACAATGGCAATGAAAATGACAATGGCAATGGCAATGGCAATGACAATGGCAATGGCAATGACAATGACAAAGACAATGACAATGGCAATGACAATGACAATGGCAATGGCAATGACAAAGACAATGACAATGACAATGGCAATGACAATGAAAATGAAAATGGCAATGGCAACGACAATGACAATCAGACTGGCAATGGCAATGGCAATGACAATGGCAATGACAATGGCAATGGCAATGACAATGACAATGGCAATGACAATGGCAATGACAATGACAATGAAAATGAAAATGACAATGACAATGGCAATGACAATGGCACTGGCAATGACAAAGAAAATGACAATGACAATGGCAATGACAATGAAAATGAAAATGGCAATGGCAACGACAATGACAATGACAATGACAATGGCAATGGCAATGAAAATGAAAATGGCAATGGCAATGAAAATGAAAATGGCAATGACAATGACAATGGCAATGACAATGGCAATGGCAATGACAAAGACAATGACAATGACAATGGCAATGACAATGAAAATGAAAATGGCAATGGCAACGACAATGACAATGGCAATGACAATGACAATGACAATGGCAATGACAATGACAAAGACAATGACAATGACAACGGCAATGACAATGAAAATGAAAATGGCAATGGCAACGACAATGACAATCAGACTGGCAATGGCAATGGCAATGACAATGGCAATGACAATGGCAATGGCAATGACAATGACAATGGCAATGACAATGGCAATGACAATGACAATGAAAATGAAAATGACAATGACAATGGCAATGACAATGGCACTGGCAATGACAAAGAAAATGACAATGACAATGGCAATGACAATGAAAATGAAAATGGCAATGGCAACGACAATGACAATGACAATGACAATGGCAATGGCAATGAAAATGAAAATGGCAATGGCAATGAAAATGAAAATGGCAATGACAATGACAATGGCAATGACAATGGCAATGACAATGACAAAGACAATGACAATGACAATGGCAATGACAATGAAAATGAAAATGGCAATGGCAACGACAATGACAATGGCAATGACAATGACAATGACAATGGCAATGACAATGACAAAGACAATGACAATGACAACGGCAATGACAATGAAAATGAAAATGGCAATGGCAACGACAATGACAATGACAATGCCAATGACAATGACAATGGCAATGGCAACGACAATGACAATGGCAATGGCAACGACAATGACAATGACAATGGCAATAGGCAATGGCAATGGCAATGAGAATGACAACGGCAATGGCAATAACAATGACAATGGCAATGACAATGACAATGGCAATGACAATGGCAATGGCAATGACAAAGACAATGACAATGACAATGGCAATGGCAATGACAAAGACAATGACAATGACAATGGCAATGACAATGACAATGAAAATGGCAATGACAATGACAATGACAATGGCAATGGCAACGACAATGACAATGGCAATAGGTAATGGCAATGGCAATGAGAATGACAACGGCAATGGCAATAACAATGATAATGGCAATGGCAATGGCATTAACAATGGCAATGGCAATGACAATGAAAATTATAATTGCAATGGCCATAGCAATGACAATCACAATGACAATGACAATGGCAATGACAACGGCCATGACAATGGTTATGACAATGACAATGACAATGCAAATGGCAATGACAATGGCTATGGCTATGGCAATGACAATGACAATGACAATGACAATGACAATGAAAATGACAATGGCAATGCAAATGGGAATAAGAATGACAATGGCAATGACAATGACAATGGCAATGGCAGTCACAATGATAATGACAATTACAATGGCAATGGCAATAGTAATGACAATTCAAATGAGAATGACAATGGTAATGACAATGACAATGACAATGACCATGACAATGACAATTACAATGGCAATGGCAATGACAATTAATATAGCAATGACAATGACAATGACAGTGATAATGAGAATGGCAATGGCAATGGCAATGGCAATTACAATGACAATTGCAATGGCAATAACAATGAAAATGACAATGGCAATTACAATGACAATGGCAATGACAATGGCAATGACAATGACAATGACAATGGCAATGACAACGACAATGACAATGACAATGACAATGACAATAACAATGGCAATGACAATGACAATGGCAATAGGCAATGGCAATGGTAATGACAATGGCAATGGTAATAACAATGACAATGGCCATGGCAATGCCAATAACAATGGATATGGCAATGACAATGACGATGAGAGTTATAATGGCAATGGCAATAGCACTGACAGTGACAATGAGAATGACAATGGCAATGACAATGGCAATGAAAATGGTTATGACAATGACAATGACAATGCAATTGGAAATGAGAATGGCAATGGCAATGGCAATGACAATGACAATGGCAATGGCAATGACAATGACAATGACAGTTAAAATAGCAATGAAAATGACATTGACAATGAAAACGACAATGACGATGGCAATGGCAATAAGAATGGTAATGGCAATGGCAATGGCAATGACCATTACAATGGCAATGGCAATAGCAATTACAATTCGAATGAGAATGACAATGGCAATGACAATGACAATGGCAATGGCAATGGCAATGGCAATGGCAATGACAATGGCAATGGCTATGACAATGACAATGACAATGACAATTACAATGGCAATGACAATGAGAATGGCAATGGTAATAACAATGACAATGGCAATTGCAATGACAATGATAATGAGAATGCAAATGGCAATGACATTGACAATGACAATGGCTATGGCGATGACAATGACAATGACAGTTACAATAGCAATGACAATGACAATGACAATGGCAATGGCAATGACAATGGCAATGGCAATAACAATGGTAATGGTAATGGCAATGACAATGACAATGACAATTACAATGGCAATGGCAATGGCAATGGCAATGGCAATAGCAATGACAATTTGAATGACAATGACAATGGCAATGACAATGGGAATGACAATGGCAGTGGCAATGACCATGACAATGGGAATGGTAATGACAATGGTAATGGCAATGGCAATGGCAATGACATTGACAATGACAATGACAATGGCAATGGCAATGGCAATGACAATGACAATGGCAATGAGAATGGCAATAGCAATGGCAATGGTAATGATAATAAGAATAATTATCAATTTTATTTGTTGAGGGTAGCACACAACAGTTATCACTGAAAAAGCAGTGGCCCTCATATAAATATTTACAGAATAAAAAAAAATTAAAAATATAGAAACTGATTCTCAAATATGCAACGATTACATAAAAAACTGAGATATGAGATACACTAACATGTTAAAAAGCAAAGCATTGGATTTTGACAATCGTTCTTTAAATAATAAATGAATGAGAGAGACAATCCGTTTGAAATTCTGGTAGTTGAGCAAGTATTACTTCCAAATGAAAAATGTCTATTCAAGGACGCACACCTCCCAACGTCTAATATTCATGTTCGTATAGTAATGTAAGCAGACAAACGAGAGAGTTGACAAGTGGTTAAAAGGAAAAGGGGTAGTCTTGATCCCCGCCTGTCAAGGGCGAGAGGTGGGGGGAGGGGGGATAGGGTAGGTGATGGCAATATCTTCTCAAACTCACTAATAATTCATCAATTTTAGACAAAGGAAGTCAGGACCGTGACAGTGTTTGGATATCTGATCTTAATTAGCATAGATTTTCACGATTTAATTTCTCTGTTTTCTCCTTAATTTTAGCATAGTTAATAGAGGGGAATGGTTATAAAACCCGACAATGTTCTTTGTTGTATGTTTTTGTTCGCTTTTTTGGCCTTGACCGTGCACAAAACACAAAAGTTGTTTACTTCGCACTGAGGAACTAACCAATAGAAACGTGTTGGTTACGTAATTCATGCATAGCGTATGAGCGCAAAACAAAATATTGTGCTCGGTCGTGGAACTTCCAACATAAATCTTGGCTTCTTTGTTTGCTCCTTTGATGTTTGCCGGGCTACATAACCAGCCCCCTTTATTAACTATGGTTTTAGTTTCGATTGAGAAGATATATCAAAAACTCAAGACAGTGTTTGACCACATTTCCAAACACAACGAAGTTCTTCAAAAATACTCCGCTGCGCGTCGTATTTTCAACTCTGTTCTCGGTGGTTGGAAATGTGGTCAAACACGGTCTTTCGTGTTTGATATATTACATTCACCAGTGGATAGAGGTGCCAACAGAACAGGGAAAACGCTTACAACAGCAGGTTTCATCCTCAAGTTACCTTCCTAATATAATGAGTGACAAATTAATCCTTGATTTTGGAGCGAGTTTTCAGCGTGTATTATATGACCGAGAATATGACTTTATTGTGATTGGCTGAGAGCAGGAAAATTAATCGTTAATTCTCAATTTGCATTGCAGTGCAAATAAACGCGAGCGCGTTCGCAATTTTCTCAGTCATATAATAAATGAGTAATCGGATGAAGCTTGAGTAAGGATTTACACTACTCGTGAGAGAATTTTTTTGAGAGAGAGGGAATTTTCAAATATTACTCGTAGCGTAAATCCTTCCTTATTGCACTCGCACTCATGCGATTACCTATACTAATTCATAATTTACAAAATTGCCGTAGCAACGTTTGCGCGAAATTTCTCGATACAATAAGACAAATAACATTAAATGTTCTAATTTTCTAATTAGTTTTTTCGTTACCATACAAGTCAAAGGCCCACAATTATAAGCGTAATTTGTCACCACCAATATTGAAAGGTAATAAAATAGTATACTGGTGAAACTACGGAATCATTTCACTTTCGTTTTGTGAAAATTATGTTAATTTCCCGAACCTTTGGGGCAAGGGAAATTAGACGAATTTTGACAAAACGCGCGTGAAATTATTTCTTAATTTCACTCGTCATCATTTGATTACCCATAGCAAGATATATTTATATTAGCATCAGTGACCGAGTAAACAATGTTATACCTTTTCTTCTTCTTAGAACTCCGGCGTGGCACCTGGTGTAGACTTCACATGAAATACCGATAAATATCAGCCCGAAGAATATCCCCACGAGACAGTACAACACAAATGAGGTGGAAAAAAGTCCTTCCAAGTCTATGGTCTAAAGACAATAAACAATAAGACTGAAGGTACAACCCATCACAACAAAACCTAAAGACTCTCAAAAATTTGTGAACCGCAAAGTTTGTCCTTTTAAACTTGCTACCCAAGGAAGACAATCATGTTGAGCGGGCTTTAAATATTTTCAGTATTTTTGATTGGTAATGGTTCTTACTTGATTATTTTGTCTTGATTAAAGAGGCCGGAAAATTTTTTAAAATTATTTTTCTGGATTCCTACAAGCATGAGTTCCTCTTCTACTCTTCAGTGCAACGTCGAAAAAATCCACTGATAATTCTATCAGGGCTTTTATTGTAAAAAAGAAATTGGATGAGCATTTGAAAACACTCCCACATTAGGGTTTACTAAATTTTGCGAACAGGTTCAGAACTATTTCTTGGGAAGGAAAACATAACAAAGATTTACCTGCGGTTCTACAGGTATAAGTTGCTCTTCTGCAGTTGTTTTGGCGGCGTCGACCAAGTCCACTGATAATTCTTTCAATATTGGCCCGCATTCTGCTAGTTGCGTTTTTCTTTCCACAAGTTCTTTGTCGGAAGGGATTGGAAGCACTTCCTTACTCACATGCGCCAGGTAATAATCCAATGGATACTCGATATTACGAATTAGTCGGATTTGTCTGTTTCTTCTCAAGCCAGGCTTATCCAGGAAGGGAAATGCCGAGTTCCGGTCCACAAGCACTCTTCCAGTTATCCCCTCGCGCAGATTCCACATCATTTCCTCGAAGTTGCTAAATTCTGTGGATACAAATTTTCATTGTGAGGCTAAATAAGAACTGAGTTCTGTCCATAAGATTCTATTCCAAGTCGGTGCAAAGCTTTTCACGTACCTTTTACTCCAGTCAAACGACTTGTTCTGGGCAACTTTTTAGAAAACGTTTCGCAACTTATGCATTTAGGTTTTGTACATGTATGTATTTAAGCAATGGTGTTCGTCAAACTTTGTGATTTTTCTATGAACTAATCGATGAACATTTTGTTGGTTGATCACGTGACTTGATATCCATGGCAGCCATGCTATGACAGTTCACATACATCAAGATTTCAACCATATTAGCTTGGTTTTGGTGTGAATTTTGCCAGATAGTTCAACAACAAAACAACGCGAACACAAAGTTGTCAGACAAAAACAACAACGCGCGCAGCTATTGATAAACTTCCGTAGGACACAAAGTGAAAAAAAAAAAATGCAAAAACTGTAAGGAACAAGAAACGTGTTACTTACTGATATACTTTGCTTCTAAATCAGTTGCGGCTGTCTGTATTTCGGTATTGTGAAGTAAGACCCCCACCTAAACATTTAAATGCAACAATTTGCTTAAAAATTCGACATGATAAACACAGAGCATTCTGAACAAAGATCAACACCTTTCTCGCTGATATTTCTAGGTTCTTCTGAGTTCATTTTAATTATCATTGTGTCTGCTTCGCCCAAGACACAAAAACGAGCGATCTGAACTCTTTCTTTTCTATGTTTTATTCTCATAGCACGAGAAGAACAGTCAACGATGGTGATCCTGTAATTTGCACTCACCTCTTTACCCTCAATGTCTGTGCATTTTGTACCATCAATAGCGGTTTCCATGACATTTATAACCGTGGCAGTAAATAAAGACATCATAATCGCTCCCGTAAGGACCCAAATTATACCAAACACGCGCCCGGGAAGTGACTTCGGGGTTACGTCACCATACCTAATAAGGTCAAAGCGTTAAACAGTTTTGAGAAAAATAATAAACAAGAAAAAAAACAAAAAGCGGCAATAAAGAAATCAACATGAAAGTGTAAACATAAATGAGTTTACCCTACTGTTGCGAGTGACAGCACCGCCCACCAATACCCCTCGGGCAAACCTGCAGTAAATGAAGATGAAAACTGGCCCTCTTTAGCTTTGCGCTCCTGCGATTGAAAGAAACATGAACAGTCATTATCCGAGTCTATGCTTGAGATGGATAATCCATCTGGCGTAAAGGTTTAACCACACTTAATTTATTTAGTCCCGTTTATATTTACCTTTAAACATTTTTCATATTGTTTACTTTGAAAACATCTGGTTACTTATGTTTCGCCCATAATCGTATATCCAAGTTTGAACAGTTTTATGTTCTTTTACTCTTACCACGTAAGCAAAGTAGATTTCTAGTATTGTAGTTTTACAGTTGTTAGTATCGGGGACGATGCTCTGTCTAAGAAGGGGAGTGGGGAGGAGAGCATGTTGTGGAGCCATATGTTTAGAAATTTTGTTTTTCAGGGATGCTTAGCTTTGGCAAGCCGGAGTTAATTCACATATGTGGAACATTCAATTCTTGAACGCCTCTTCCATATGCCCTTGAAACATTTCGTTCTAGAACTTTGTGTTCGGACGTTCATCTGTGTAAATGTTTGTGTCGCTCTTTCGACCTTCGCTTTTACCTCCCCGAGATAGATCTACGGTTAGCTGTTTCTAAAGATTATTCTATTTTTCTAGTTTTCAATTGGTTGATCTCTGCTTGCCGTATCAAGCCAGCTGCGTTAATTTAGGATTTACATCCGGTTACTTTGTTTTGCACCACCTAATTTGTCCTTGGCTTGAGTTCCGGGCGGAGCTCTAGTTAGCACTAAAGTGAGTGTACAGTAAGTTGCATTAAGAGTAGAGTAGAAGTAGAATGAGAAATAGGAGAAGGAGTAGTGAAAGAAGACGTAGAAGACTTAAGATTAAACCCAGTTCGAGTCTCAGAGTTCCGATACCTGTGGTTGAATTCCGGCAAGCGAGATTCAAGCGAGAAGCTAAAAATGGTGCGCTTTTGTCGTGAACATCCTAAGTGAGACCAGAATCTGTGATTTATGTCACTGAGCGCGACAACGAGAGTCCCCGACCTTTTCATGTGGGATTGAGGTTTACTGATACTTTAAACCAATATTCTTACCAATAGCCAAATGATTATTCCAGAAATCCCCGACAGTAGTATCATAGAAGCCAAGATGGGCCACTGTGACGTAATAGAAGTGAATAACTGTTCCCGGGACTCCTCCTGACACTGCTTCATGTTCATAATCAGCGAACACCCGGATGAGACGAATGCCCGGATGAGCGTCACATCGGGTTCATTCTTGAGGGCTGCCTTCGCGTCCGCTGTAATGGGAAAAGCGAGATCCACTCTCTTTTTTTTGATCAATTCAACGATCTCCACCCAACTACGGACATATATGGGCACCATTTTGCAAGCTTCTCGATCATTTTCTTGTCTATCGAAGCACGTAAAGTCTACAAACCACTTTATTTTATGGTACATAAAGCCCTTTTCAACGCTTGAGTTCATAATGTAAGGTGGAAAGTCTAGCAGAGCGATGCTGTAATTACATTTCGTCTCGGCTTGATCTGACTGACGATTTCGACGGGCTTGACGAGTATCTCGATGTGACCTGATTTCCCTGACTCGCCGGGCCAATCTGGAATGATGACTTGAATCCATCTGACGAGTTTTGCTATTGACGAGCCAAAAATAAGAGCAGACCAAAAGGCAGACGACCAGCCTTACAGAGCCACCATGCATTGTATTTATTTATTGATTTATTTACGTTATACATTATTCATTAAACTGTAAATAATTTTTAACTTTAGCTAAGGTATATTTTATAGTGTAAATATTGTCCCCAATTATTTTTTTTTGAAAAGCTAAATACTAATGACACTTAAATAAAGTCTTTCATTCATTCATTCATCCATCCATCCATCCAGCCAGCCAGCCAGCCAGCCATCCATCCATCCATCCATCCATCCATTCATTCATTCATTCATTCATTCATTCATTCATTCATTCATTCATTCATTCATTCATTCATTCATTCATTCATTCATTCACCACTGAAGATGACTTTATCAGTAGCTAGAATCCTCCTTGGTTACCTGTGGATATTCAAACTCGAAACTAAAACTCAAGTCAATAATTGGAAAATATTCCTGGTAAGATTTAACGTATGCAGGGGACCGCGTACATTAATGCTGCTACACGACTTCATGCAGCTCTAAAAAACCTCACACGATACTTCAATCAACTTTTCTCTAAGCCCATTGTTAATGCATCCAAGCAATTACGCTACAGTAGAGCTCCTATGAAGCGGCCACCTATTAAACGGCCACCCCTATATATTAGGCGGCCAGTTCTCAAAGTCCTGATGGGAGCTTTTCTATTGTTTTTACGTCTATTAAGCGGCCAGCCCCCTTTAAGCGGCCACTATCCATTTCCTCGACGGTGGCCGTTTAATAGGAGTTGAACTGTATTCGGTAAATCCTTCCTCTTGACGTAATTTGAAATAACGGATTTCTGGATCATTTATAAAGTTTACAGCAATCTAGTGGGGTAAGCATTGCTGTAGACTAAACTTCAGTCAAAGAAACCATATAAACAGGCACGTAGTTACCCTAGTTCAGTGGATCCTGGGAAAGCATCTCGTTGATAATTAAGCAGTCAAGTTTTGATTATCTGTTATCTGCACTGTAATCAACGCTGACGACATAGCATTGAAATGAATTTGAATACTCTATTATGCACATTCAACTTCAGGCATCACATGAAAGTAATGCCTGCGTGACACCAAAACGTCGTTCCCTCTTTTGAGTTGCTTCTCGTAAAGAAGTCTCATCAAAAAAGCGGCACTTAGCACTTTATGAACACGCCAAACTTGTTCATCTCAATTCCAAAAAGTGGACAAGAACTCGTAATCTCATTCGGAGGAATGCTGGATATACGCAATAAACAGTCGAAATGTTGAGTGGGTATAGCAATGATAATCAAAAATATAAAATGTCGGAGGACCATCTGGCTTTAAGTTTAGACAATCCCTTGGCGGGTGACCATCAGGAAAAGAAATGCACTGGCGTTGTTTTCAAGGAAACTACCACAAACTATCCATCAATAGAAAGGCTATGAACTGAATTTCTAGTACGTTTCGTGACCACAATAAGGAGTAATAATTAGGATGGAAGGGCGAATTGATTTGGAAACCGAAACTGCGAAATATATCGTGTGCATGCTAATGAGGTTCTTGCAATAAGAGCTCCAGGATGGAGCCGCTTCGCGCAAAAATTCTACGCGCTATTATGACGCCCAACTGTTTTATTAACTTTTATTTTAAAAAAAACTTTTTTTTATCTAAATAACTCGAGCGCGTTTAAAGATTTTACTTCCATTTTTGGGAAATGCTAGATTTTATGGCAGCCTTTTTATCTAAAAAGAAAAAAATTGACAAATTTAGCCCCCCCCCAGGTATTGTTTAACCTTAAATCGAAAGAAACTATACATGTACTTACCCCAAAGTTTTGTTAACATACCGGAGGTCGCAAAATTAACACCAAACTGCACTTGCGAATACGACACAGTAAAACCGTTCGTCGGCTCGCCATATGGCACAACGGCAATTTGCTTTTATAATTATGAAAACTTATGCAAAACTTCTCGACGGTTTGTTTACCAACGAGTTCTTGGCAGATGTACAGGATGCTAAGAAAGTGAATTCGCGTTCGGTCAATTGCATCAGTCTCTGAGGGGTTTTTCCTTTTTCTAATTTCTGTTTTCTTAATTATTTTACCATTATATGTGATATTAAAGCAATTTAAACCTTAATAGATAGCCAAAATGAGCAGCCGAGTACATCGACCCTCACAAAAAAGTCATTCGGCCTAAAAAAGATAGAAGAAGCGTAAAATAGTCTAGACTGCCGTTTGCAAGAACAAACAGTAAGGGCACTCGCAGTCGATCAGAGTGCTGACACAGGAAAACCGTTCACTTGCGAAACTCAGGGTGCTTACCAATTGTCAGAATGAACCAGTTAAAATGACCCTTAAATAGAGGTAAGGGTTTTTCAAAACTCGGCAAACCAACCGAACGGGCCTCGCACTTCGCACTCGGGCCGCAAATGAAACTACACAAGCGCAAATAAACAATATTCCCTCAAAAAGTCATGTTATTCCCTTATTTACATCACTCAAATTCGGGAAAAACTTCGCAGGACCAATCAGGATCGAGAATTTTGCGATAGATTTGATTATTATTAAAACTCAATAACTGATGCTATTTTAAGCCCGTTCAGTGTAATATAGAAGGATATATTATCTTTTACAAATTACAATTTTTTAGGGTTGTGAAAAGCGGTAGATTTTTTCGAGTTTTGGACACGTCACATAAAAGGTAGGCGATGTAATCGAATGGTCCGCTACCTTTTCTTCGTGTCAGGAACCAGCTTTGTCTTTTCAAAATGGCCTAGAGGCTGTTCTGAATTTTTTCACGTCACGTAATTAAACAGCCAAAGTGGCTATAAAACAGCAACGGGACTGTGGCTCGTTGAGAAGTCAGTTTGCTGAGTTAGTTCGCGAGGTGAGCACAAAATTAATTACAATTTGTTACAAATAATGCAGGGTACCTTGATGTAAGGAAAGGTCACTTTCAGGCCTAGGGCTACAGGACTTCAGTGAATATTGGCTATCTTTGTTAGTCTTCTATATCAGGCAAATTATCGGGAGCCAAACGAAGGAGGAGGAGCGACAGAAAGTTGCGAAGGGGACCCAGCCGTGTCCGAAGACCTCAAGAATTTGCTGTTAGCATGGAATTTTCTTCTCTTCCATTGGAATCAACACCATGTGTCAATGAAGAGTTAAACTCTCACAGGATTGGTTTGGAACACCCACCAACATTGCCGCCGCTTCATTGTGTGGGTACACCTATAAGCCTGCCGCGACGTCATGTGAAAACACTTTCTACATCTCTTTTTAACCGAACATAATCGGCACTCATTGTAGCTCATTTAACTTTCGAACACTCAACCAACCCACCTTTGATGGCATGATTCTAACCTGATTAACATTAACTAACCTGATTAACTATTAGTAAGGCTGCATTCACACTTAGTACCATTCACACTTAGTACCCGAGCACTGGAGCCTAGGCGCTGGCACAAAGTAGTGTTGCGTTTAGACACTTGGTACTCCAAGTACCATTTAGTGCCCGAGTCCTTGCACCCGGGCACGGGCACTGTGCCTGAATTCTGGTGTAAGTACTTGGAATAAATGTTGTGTTCACATTAGTCCTCAGGCACCAAGTGTGAACATAGCCTAAGAAAGTCAATGTTTCCACGAATGTTTAGAGGGAGGTGCATCCCTCAGCTTCCAAACATATTCTATTTGGGATTTAAGGTTTTAGACAACTTCCTTTAAATAATCAATTTTAGTTCAGAAACAACGACCACTTTAACTGGCGGAAAGTATCTGGCGACACTGAACACTCTACTCTCTGACCTCATTGCCTCATTCGTGTCCACTGTCACAAGCTGCGCATGCAGGAGTACAGGAACAAGAGAAAAAAATGACACAAACCAAACACACGCGAAACTGAGAGGCTGATTGAAGATGCTTACATTCCGCGAGACGACACCCCAAGAAAACATTTAGCAGTTAATGCGCGAGTCCAAAATACTAGCTATATCAGAAATTACGACATGATTTGTATGTTGTAATTTTGCTAAGAGAAGAGACCCGCCATGCTCGCAGTAAATTATAGCGTTGGTCTGTTTACGTTGGGAAATTTCATGGTCACTTCAGCGTATGCGCGCAAGCGCAGCGTTTGCGCGCGAGCCTGTGTGTACGCATGCAGTTGTTGGTTTTGCAGTTTTGGTTTCATTTTCACATACATCTAATTATATCTATGGATAAAACGCAATCTGTTGCAATCAAAAACGTCGAAATCAACAATTCCTCTTTTTAAAAGGTGACGAAGTAATTAGAGCACACACATTGAGTTTTTAATATATCGTCCACGTTTACTAAGTAGATATTTTCCATATTGCACGATTTATTTCACTCCAGCCAATCCTTGTCCTTGGCACGCTTTTCCAGGGGCAGGCTCTGGTATTGTGGACCATGTCGCTTTGCGAGCGCGTACGACGCAGGTTTTCCCTCCACTCTCGCCTCTCTTCGTTTTGTTCCAAACAAAATGCCATTTCCCAGAGCACCTCGCATTTACGTTCTATAGTAGCTTTCTGCTCTTTTAGCTCTTTGACTCGCAGCTTAACTTCACTGTGAAGAGGAAACAATCAAATTACGGCGATAGAATCACGGATTTATACAGAAAATGCCGAATTTAGTATTGAACATCGAATTTATTATACGAACCGAAGGTTTTATGTTGGAAACACATGAAAACTTCAAACAAAATTTTCTGGAAGTCATCAGGTCGCTTTTGATTGTTTCCATAAACAGTAGAATGAAATGGGCGAACGTTACTGCTTGCACATGCGCTGAGTAGTGAAATTATCCCTTCAGTAATTTTCCCTGTTTTCTTTGGAGGCGAAATGTCTCAATGTCTTGTTGTCAAGAAGGAAAAATATAGAAAGGTTTCAGCTATAAATTCAAGTCGACTGGGTAGAGAATTTACTTATTTCTTTTTGTGTAGGTGCACTTTTAATTAAGTGGACAAAAGTGTCATTTAGGATATTTTGCACGTGAAAAAGGTGCATATTTTGCCTAAGTAATATGTACTACTTACATTTTTTCTAGCAAAGTCTTTTTCTTCTTTTTAAGGGCTCTTTTGAGTTCAAGCTCAATCTGCTGGAATTCCTCCATCGTCAACTGTCGATCCCTTGAAACCTTCTCGTAGCGTTCTTTGGCAGCTATCAATGATTGTGTTTGTCTTTCGCGTCTGGAGCTCAAACTATCCAAATTTTCCCTTGAATAACAAAAATTATCATTGAATTATTAACTTCTTGATAAATTTAAGAAAGCAGACTTTGTACAAATTTAATTCAATCACTCGAAGTGTGCAAGGATTTATCGAGCAAAAAAAGTTTGAATTTTCTCACCATCGTTCAAGTATTTCTTCTTCAAGCTGGTTGATAATTTTAATTCTCCTACAAAGTTCCTCTTCTAAATCTCTTCTGCGAAGACAAACATCATGTTGGCCGTTTTATAACGTGTTATTAAGTCTAGAAATATGGGAAAAGCGTAAATAACTTAAAACAAGATTAATCAGCAGGAAAACCGGTGACCTTGTCATACCTTTTCTTTATTTTCTTCTCTACCTTGCCCTTTGGCACGCAGCTGGTTAAGCGACGCCAGTTCATAGCGATACACTGACTGATAAACCACGTGACGAAACAAATAACAATGTCACTATTACGAAAGACTCGCGCAGAAAATGAACGAGCACGCGCAGTAGTTAATTCACTAACCAATGCTTGGTGATGAGTAATTTTAGTTGAATCAGACTAAAATCCAGGATTTTATTTAACGAATAGTATCTCATCAGGAGCCATAATCGGGGACGGAGACTGTAAATCTCGGGATTCGCGCGCACCTATGATATGGGACAATTTTTCTATTTTTAGAACAAATTGCGCCATCCTGACGTCATATATCCGCGCGGATTCACGCACATGTCAGGGGCTCTCGCGTGGATGTTGTCACGTTGCGTGCGTATTTTTCACAGCGATGGTAGGGAATAAGGCAGGGAATACGACCCAGGGCGCTCATATGTAGTTTTATGCTCTGAGCTAACGGAAAAGGTGGGTTTTTCAGGGTCGAAAACAAGACTTCAATCTCGCGCTGGGATTGAATAATAAGATCTGCTCACGCTAGTTGTAAGCTTACGCGTATGCTTAAGAATATAGCAAGAAAACTCTCTACTCTGGTATCGAGTTAATTTGTGAGTTTCTCAGACAATGTTTAATCATAACCAAAACCTGTTTCGATGGTTTCTTATTGTCTCTGCTTGTTTGGTGAGTTTGCAAACGTTTTTGAAAGGAAAGTCTGACGCGTACAATTAGCTCATTTGCATAGTGCATGCAGCTCGTGCACTTTCAAGTCCGAGTCGGGTTTTCAATTGTCAACACTGAATCTTGACAAGATTTCTTTCGTTATCTTTTGTGCTGACATGCTGCAACAAATTTCACGAATGCAAAAAAGGCTACTAACATCATGTGTGTTTCTTCAACATAAGCATAGTGAAGTTTTACACTGCGAAAATGAAAATAGACAAGGAGTTTTGATAACTCGATCATCAAAATCGAAATCGTTATTCCAAGTTGATTAAAGAAAGCGTCATCGTAACTTTGCTGATTGTTTCTGCTTTATTCACATATTTTCAGCTTAGCTTTTAATATGTTCTCAAACAATTATCAATCTTAAACATATTTAAAAACTATAGAGCTATTGTTTGAGTTCGATGTACGCTTTCACACGAAAGTGCGGCGGAAGTACAATTTGTCATGTTTACTGACTGTACAAAACACGCATCGGCGGGCGCTCTCATTCATCGACAACAGAGAATTTACTGGATTTTTACACGAATAAAACTGAGCAGTATCTACGGACGTAAAGTTATTAAGCCTTGATGAAACATCAAGCGTTCCTTACAATTTAGGCGAAACTCAAACTAGCAATTATTTTGTTTTACTTTTCGGTCACGATAGACTGACAAATTCCTCGCAAGCGTGTGGCAAGAGGAGCTAGCAAACTATGAAGTCCTGAAGCTCTGCCATATCTAAATATATCCAGCTAGTTTTTTGCTGTGTAATGGAAAAGCTGTTAATCTTCAACATATGTGAAATTTAAAGTGGAGTAATGTACAGCTCATGTAAAAGAAGCATCAGTCGGAATACAACTTGGTCAGCGATATATATAAGCTTACAGCGGAACATACCTAAATTCGACACTGTCTTACTTCACTCAAACTGGAGCAGCTTACGACGAAAATACTTAAGCAAAATTCCAACAGACGTAAACGCGTTGAGTTGTGGGGCAAAAACATGAAACATTTCGGGAATTTCGGACGCCATTTCTCCCGCGCGACATCCGCAAAAATCCTCGCAGCATGTACGCGCGTGTGCAGCAGGTGATGGCGCAATTTGTTCTAAAAATAGAATTATTGTCCCACATCACGGGGACAACCCCAATACTTGAAATGGCGCGCGCTTACGGTCTCCGTCCCCGATTATGGCTCCTGATCTCATTAAAGTTGTCAGCAATGTGCTTAGAAAAGTGTGTAACTATATAAACGGGCCGGAAAAGGTTGTAACTGCGTGTGCCTTTTTGCACAAAAAACGTTAAGACTCGATTGGATCGATTCTCGAGGACAAAGCCTTAACTCAATAGTATTGAATACAATACACGAACGTGCTGACTGATTCGTTCGGAGACATAACTAGCAGCACAATGCCCAGGTAATTACGTCGACTGCCTTGTGAATTCAATTTTTTTTTTTGAAAATAAAAAGAGAGTTTTATTATACGTTTTTGCATGCCTGAGATTAAGATTTTCAGTGCTCTAATACTTTTGTGTTCACTTATATTTGGTGGGAAAATTAGACTTTTGTGACATGCATCTGGACCACATGATCAGATTTGCTTTATCAAGCGAACAAAAATGCTTGAAAAAGAAGAGCGGACAAAGAGAATTGCAAAATTTGAACTAAATGGTATAGCATATCAAAACAATAATAAAGTGTATTATCGTTTGTCTCACGATGTAGTCACTTGAGATGTAGATCGCGACGCTTCGACTGCTTACTGCTAGTCTTCTTCAGGCGATAAGGTCGACTGATTGCACGGTATCATTTATATCACAAAGGTCGGCTGTGATTGGTGCATTTCGATCCTCCTATTGTTCCATTGTTCCTGCAAGTACCTGTTCCCTCAGTGGTCCGCTGTTGTACCGTTCTCCTGTTGTTGTGGTTTTTGATCGTGGGCATCCATGCTTCAGGAATTTCAATTCCACTATCCCTGTTGATGTTATTAGGGTGAAGTCTTATGTGAATAGCTTCCTTGACCCTACGTGTGTACCAGTCAGGATCTCGATCAATAAACTTGACCTCATCAGATAGGATAGTGGCCGGTCTTCGTGGGTGTGTTCAGAAACGGTGGAGGTCTGGGTACGGGCGAGTCGTATATCCCTGTCGTGTTCTTTGATCCTCTCCTGCATAGATCTCCCTGTTTCCCCGATGTAGACTTTGCCGCACTCAGAGGGAATCCTGTAGACAACACCATCTTGTTGAACCACTCGAACCAGTTGGCATCGCCCCAAGATATTGTTTTAGACTCCGACGCCAACTACTATGAATTAATTTTCTTATAAATTTAGAGAACGTTTTCAGATGTGTTAATTTTAAGATCCTGGAGACAAATTTAAATCCTGTTTGACGAAAACAGCAATTGATGGAGTGGGCGGGGTTTTTCGGGGAGGGTAAAATATAAATATTATAAATAATACAATAACGTGGATTGTTTTACTGAACATAAAAGTAGTATTAATAATGGTGTAAAAATACGATCATTAGGTAATTATAGTCAAGTGAATACAATTCAAGTAGTACATACAAAATAAGCTTCCACGTTATACTCGAGCCGAAGGCAAAAGTTGGCAAACGTGACAAAAACTAGAACGACGATTTCGCATTTGACTCAAACTCATATCATTGTCATAAAGTAAAAGTGAAAGAAATCAGACAAGCTAGCATATTTCTTGGTTACATCAGCTAAATTTGTTTTCAACTGTAATCAAAATAGTGTAAATAAAAATTTGATTTGATTGGTTTGATTTATTTCGTGACGGTGATTTGGATAAACAATGTTACCTTTTATTAATCCATTTACTGCTTAGTTGTAGTTTAGTCGATTGATAATTCGACGAAAACTCAATTGCTTGCATCGTAAACACGAAAATTCCTAACTAGGAATTCTGACCAACGTGCTCATGACGTAAATCTCAGCGTGACTACTTTCATTTCCTAAGCCGTCACCTTTGAACCAGGAACTCAAAGCAATTAACGTTAGCCACCCGGCTTAAAGCTCTTTATCTTTCAAGCCTCTTGTCTCTTGTCGTTAATCTTCCTCCGTTCCTCCTCAGCCAAGATACTTGAAGATATAGCTCAGAGTGTTGTTATAGAGAGGAGCGAGAGGAGAGCGGAAGGTGCGTGAGAGGAGGGGCTGGTGGCATGAAAAGCTTTGGGGGGGGGGGGGGGGATAGATTGAGAGTAGCAAGGAAATACTTTGAAAGCCTCTCTTTGCGATGTTCAATAAGAAAATAACCTTTTTTTTTTTTAAGGAAACTGTTTTTTTTCCCTATGTGTTTCTCTTTTTAGAGGAATTTCTCTTACCTTATGTCACTGTTTACAGATATCAGAATAAAAACAAAAATATTTTCAGAGCAAGCACCAGATTAGCGGTCTTAGTAAGAAATGGAACGATTACACGACTTCTTGTTGTAGACACACAACTCATTCCCAGGCTCCTGGTGTGGCTAGTGGCATGATCACGAGTGCCAAGAGTCTTCCTATCCAGGATAGGGATACGATCAAGTATTAAAATAATTTCGATCTACTTTCCAAACTTCCCACAGGAGAGATCAAAGAGATATATTTTTCTTTCGCTTAGATTTATCTCGCTCACTGAAGTGTATCACTCTGATCTGAATTTGAAAACCGGCTGCGCACCCTGTATCACACTTTTCATGTACAGTATGGGGCCCAGTTCTCGGCCACAAAAAAGCAAACTTGTATTTCTTACCTTGGAATAGCGGTAAGGGCTTAAAATTCCACGCACAACTAGCTTCAGCATTCAGTTTACACATGTAGAGCAATCGACTGCTCAACGCTGTTTTCTCCCGAGTAATATCGAAAATGGAGGCTTCGTTCGTGGGCCCAGTTATCGGCCAGCGGGTCCAGTTCTCGGCCAATAATAATAATAATAATAATAATAATAATAATAATAATAATAATAATAATAATAATAATAATAATAATAATAACGAATCTTTAGACAGAGACACAAACAGAGTGCGCGCGATTCCTCAGAATAAACAACGCTTTATTACCCTTTTTTGTTATTAAATCACTTATAAGGCTTGTGTTTTGATATTTCGATCACAAATTATCCTTAAAGAGCTTTGTTTCATGTTAGAAATGGAAGTTTTTTGTACACCTAGTTTTTCTCTTAAGTGCAGTCAAGCGAGGCTAAAAAAGAGTTAAGTATTTAAAACCGGGTTAAGTCAGAGCTCATAGTTTTCAACATGCCACCCCATTACAACTTTATTTTTACAACTACCTTGACGCGAATACTCCACACAAAACTATGATCGCTTTTAGTGTTGAAGGCGAGCAGGGTGGTCGAGAATAGGCAAATACGCAAAAGTACTAAGGAAATAATAAGGAGTAAATTTAGGTCAAAGAATTAAACAGGCCAGAAAAAGTTTATATTTAGCAGATAGCTTTATTACTCTACGTCCTTTATGGCAAGACTTGGCTCATTTGGGCTTTCTAGACGGACAAAATATAAACTTGAATTAAACGATGTAATTCGAGTAGCCGTAAACAAACACGTTTTCGGGGAAACCAAATTCACCTACCTTCGCGTCACCTCGACGTAGTCACAGAAAAACTCGGCAGGACGAAACAAAACTCGGGAGAACGGAAGACAAGGAATCAAGCTACCTTTGGAACAATTGCTTTTTATTCAAATTCATTTGTGGCGCGAAAAATAAGCGCTGAACAAAAAGTGGCCGAGAACTTGGCCCGGCCGAGAACTGGGCCCCACACTGTATGGCAATTAATTTCTTCAAGATACCACACGTAACAGCCTTTCCTTCGTCAAAGCATGTTTCTTCTGCGGAAGTCACGAAATGGGAAAGCTTTTTTTTGCCTCATGCACACAGAGTCGGAAAGTTCCGACGACTTGAAGCGATTCGCAGCTTGTCAGAGAAACACTGTAGCTTGAGATTTAGCAAACAAATGGTTCTCTTCGCGAGTATGCAGTAAACAAATTCATAAAGTGGTTCCCATCGTTGAAAGGTAAGCTTGATAAACTTGAAAATTTAATCTTGAAACCGTTTTTGTACTATGTAGGCCTTGTATAAGGTTCTCTGGGAAGCTAACGACTTTGCTGCCTTTTTAATAGCATATTAAAGCGGTAAATTTCAATCGAATTAACTTAATTAAGCTTCCAAGGCCATTGGCTTCGTCATCCGGTGCGGAATAAGTGGGGGAAGGGGGGGGGGGGGGATTGTGCTAATCACCCCCCCCCCTTTTGGAGAAGCAAAACATAAAAAAATTGAAAGAGGTTGTGAATATTATGACAGAAACAAAGGCAAATGCTTTGGAGAGGTACCTCATTGTAATAAGTAGGTTTCAAATTTCTACATTTTGGGAACATGCCTTATTGATTCTGCAACCCCAAGGTACCAGATACCCAACCCCTCTTGAAAAATCCTGGATCTGCCCCTGCAGATGTCCAGTAAAGATACACATTGTATGCTAAGTCATACGAAAATATGCTAACTCGTAAAAGGAGCACATACAAGTACAGTCAACTTCATTAAAAATATTATGACTTAAGCTAAGAATTAGATGGATTCAAGGATTCAAACAGACTGCTGTTCTGCCTAGTGTCCATTTTCTGACATTGTTCTTTCCAGTAGCCATTTACTTGGGCAATGATTTTTTTAAAATTATTAATTTGTTTGTTTGTTTATTTATTTGTTAATTTATTTATTTAGCTTGTTTGTTTACCAATTAACTTTGTTCTCTTTTGACAGGTGTGCACTGAGATGACTGAAACACTCAGACAGAGCAACGATACTAAAAGAGCTTCTGGACATAATAGCAATAGGTGAGTACATACATTTTTGTCTCTTTTATGAATGTTTTTTAATCTAAACTCTGAGTTGATAGTAGAGGTAGCCTTATAAAAATAATCCCCCTGACGAGCCACATAATGTATTGAACCCCGATTATCCAGACTCGTTGGGACTAGACGAAATAGTCCAGATAATCGAAGGTCCGGATAATCAAAAATGTGAATATTAATGAAGAACAAAGCTGTTTAAATAAAGCAACATTTAATCGTGAAACAACACTTTTACAAATCGTTTGGAAAACAATATGGTCTACTGTATATCTTGAACCACTCAACTCTGAGCCAATCAGGACTCATTCGAGTGTTCTTCATTACATGTAGCTACAATGCATGTGTGCAAGCGCTGCTTTTGCTCTTTAAAAGCAAAACAAACTTGCTTTTGACTGCACTTTTCAAAGGTATACTTTTAAAAAGAATATTGCTATGGATCTTGATCATGACTAGTAAATATTCGTGACAAAATTGGGACTAGAGAAAAAGTCCGGATAATCAAGAAGTCCAGATAATTGAGGTACGGATAATCGAGGTTCGAGTGTGGTCAATTCAAAATGTCAACATCCCTCCTGGGCAATCCTTAGACATTAGACATTTTTGAATTTTCAGGTCGTCAAATTCCCATCTTTCTGGCCAAAAATGAACAAACAAAGGGTAGAGAATCTACTTGAATTGTAATACTTTAACAACAAAAGTGGCTTGAGTAATTTTCACAGGTGAGACTTTATATTACATGTATGTACCTTCAAACACTGTACAAACCTTAATTTTGAAGGCATTGGTTTTGATCCATGACATACAGTATGCAAAGACCCCTGTTCAACTTGTCTCTTGATGTCTTCTACAATGCTTCACCATGATCTTGAGGCAACTTCAAGATTCAAATTCCTCTGACTTCTCCCATACAATGTAGATTGTCATGTCAAATGCTCCACCCCAATATCAAGGACTGATGTCAAATTTCCTACCACCAGCCCAGATGCACCATAGGTCAAACTCCCAGGGTATGCCTCGGGGTGGGTGTTGTTTAATGACTATTCAGTATTTGATTGATACATAATTTAGAAAGACTAAATGAGACAGCTAGTTGCTTTTGTTGTTGTTGTTTTTTTTTTCATTGAATTATTCATTATTAAATAAATGCATTAAATCGCCAGCTCTTGCTCAAAGTGACAAGTCTGTCTCGTGTCTAGAGCAAATATGGCCCTAAATGTTATTTAAGCAACATTTGACTCGAGCCAGTGCTGGTCAGCATCTTTTTAGCAGGGGGCATGTGCTGTGGAGCTTGTACGAGATTTTGCAGGGGTTACATGTTTTGCTTACCAGCTGTGTAAGGACCAGTTTGCCTTGAGTTTCATTCCTACTTGGAGCATGCTTTTGAGGCTGGTATCTCACCCAGCTCACACCAGCCCTTATTTCTCTTTCCCACCCTCATTGGTAATGAGTTTTTAATAGTGTAAATGTAATGATAACTTTCTCTTTTCTGATGTTTCATTTTCATTTTCTCTTTCAAATAGGTTCTTTGTTGATCTTACTGACCAATCAACACAAAAAGTAATGATTGGAAACATCATCATAACTACATGCATGTGTTCAGGTCAGTAAATTATAATAAATCTATAATCCTTAAGTGCAAGTTAAGATTTTTTTATGTGGGGAGACATTTTGCAATTAGACATCACCTCAAATTTGTTGCCCAGACTATAAAAGAAATTTTTAAATAGAATTCTTAGCATGGGACATTCTCTTCCTTTAATTTATTTACTTATTACAGACTTAAGGCCCTACAGAATTTCTTTAACGTTTGCTTTTTATTTCTCTACAGTTTCTTGCTGATTTCACTGCTAAAGGAACAGTTTACATCAAGTCAAAGACAGGGAAACAATCATCAAACTCTTTATCTTAGGGGTGTCAAGTAGCCCTGGCTTATTACCATTATCACTGAATCACCCTGGACAAACGTTTTGCTTTTTCTTACAGTTTCTGAATGACTGCAATAATTACGATGGAATGATCATGGAATAAGTCATAAATATTGGAAAAGAGGAATATGACCTGCTAGAACAATTGGTGAGTACTAAACAATATTATTTTCTAAAGTATCAAGATTTAATGAAATATCAGTGGCCTGTGTTGATGATGAAAGTTGAACATAGTTGCACGAGGCATATTTGTCTAAACTGGCCTCAGTGTGGGTCATTAAATTGTGGCCTAATAAGCCAACCAAGGGTTTAGAATCTAATTATTAGAGAATAGTATTTCTTTAACAGTGCGATATCTGGAGCAAAGTATATTTTCATTATGATCCTATATCAAAAAAAAAAAAAAAGATGGAAGGTATTGTGTATTAAAATTGATGTCATACCATAATTAATAAGACCTTTACCTCAGTTTTTATACAATTGAAGAACTTGATGGAAAAAGGGAACTTGGGATTTTCATTAAAAATGAACATTGCAAATTAAAAAAGGATTAAAATTTTACAAAAAAGTTTGTTTGGAGCAGAGCAGCTATATCTGGTAAATTTGGAATAGCATCATGACCTCTATAACTATTTTTAATTGGACACCTGTAGACTTTTTGCCACAAGAGTTCAACTGAAAATGAATTTAAGGAGTTAATTTGAGAAGTTTTTTCTGCCAAAAGGCATCTGATGATGACCAAGCTTCACGAATAACACCGATGGAATTCATAAGGATCAGAATAAGTTTGTTTGGAGCAGAGCTGAGCTATATCTCATAAATTTGAAATAGCATCATTATTAAAAGTGACCTCTATAATCTTTAATTGGACACCTGAGGACTTTTTGCTGGGAGAGTTCAACTAAAAATGAATTTAAGGACGAGTTAATTTTAGAAGTAAATGTTTCTGCCAAAAGGCATCTGATGATGACCAAGCTTCATGAATAACACAGATGGAATTAACAGGGATTAGAATTAAAGGGGGGGGGGGGGGGTGGGGACAGATATCCATGCTAAAGTTTTTCAGAACTCCTGAAGTTTTTCAGAACTCTGAAAAGAGGATTTACTCTGTGATCCTAAAACTTTTTTTTTTTGATCCTAAAACTTAAGTTGCTGTGTACACCCTTGCAGAAATTTTGAGGTCTTAACTGTTTTCTCCATGTCATAAGAGATCACCAGAGCAACTTACAGCATTTTTTGTGGGTTAAGCCAAATTTCATCTCTTTTTTTCAGTTTCGTTGAGCAACTTTGTAGATGTACATGGAGTATACATGTCCGTTTTTTGCATTTAGTTGTCATTTTTGATTAATTTTCCATTAATTTAACATTATTTTCTAACCTGCTGAGAAAATGATGAAATCTGAAATGGCTCACCAACCAAAAAAAATGAGCTGCACATATCTATATGTGCTGTATCAATACAGTAGTGTCATCATTGGGGACCTACAGTGTAGAGGCAGTTGGTGGGGTTAGTGAAAGTCAAAATGGCAGGGAAAAATCAGCTAAGACAAGTTGGAGGGAAACCAAGGAATCCCTGGCTTATATGGAGTCTTACCACGCCAGTTCCAAACAGCTGGCTTCTGATTGAGCAGAAAAAATCCTATATTAAACTTTTGAATTAAAACACCTATTAAATTAAATGTGCCATGTCTAAAATGAACTATTTTTAAAGAATTTATTTCACAAGAACTCAGTTCTTTTAGGGGGTTGGGGCAAATGGGGTGCCAATAGAAGCATAAGACAACCATGAAAAATGTGTAAATTCACTTCAAGTTTAAGGACTGGTCATGACAAAAATGAGGGAAGGGTGAGCTTAACCCTTTTGATGCATGGAAAAAGGGGTGGACCATAAAGGGTGGCTCTCACTACAATGGGGGTGGGTCATGTGTAAAACATGCTTTAATCTGATCATCCAGGAAGTGTTTTACTGTGACAGTCATTTTATGAGTTTGAGTTAAAACTTTAAGAACTCGGGAGCCCTTTTACTACAATATTTAACCTGTCATTTTATGGCAAGCATGATTGATGTTATTTACACATCAAGCCTTTATAACCAGAGCAAGAGAAAGATGAGTAAAAGCAAAAGTATTCATTGTAATATAAGGTGTGGGTATTGTGATACTTTACCTGGTCCTCCCTTTCTATTGGTGGACTAAGGGGTGGGCTACTGAAAATGCTTTTGTGATAGATTTGATTTTTTGCCATCTAACCCCTTCCTGTATGTACTTTATGACCAGTACCGTAAAGGTATATGTATAAAAACTAAGAATGAATGTCGTAGAGGTTTTCCTGTTTTCATGAACAAGGTCAATAATAAGCCAGGTATTTTTAGTTTTCACATTAACAGAATTCCTTAAAAACTTTCTTGTCAGAGAGTACCAGCTGATTATAATTGAATGGTTGCCAAGGTTTAACACTGCAATGCCATCAAATGCTAAAATAAATGAAAAGAAGGATCTGCATTAAAGACAGTTTTTATTCCTGCCAAACTTTGCATTAGATTTCTGGCTGTGATTACACTTTAATCATTTCTTATAAGGTGAATTTGATGCACTATTGGTCTTCAAAAGATGCAGTATTACTTTTTGACCATCATTTCCAGGAATAAACATTTACAATATTAGTCTTTTGTTCTAGCATAAAGTAAATTTGACAGTGAACTTTATAGGGCATGAAGATTAAGCCAAAGATAATTACCAATCAAAATACCAGCAACTGAGTGTGACAACACTCAAAACTTTTCTCACTGCTCAGTTGTATTTCAAGATAAGAACAATAGTGGAAGGCTGATATCATCATACATGTACATGTACCAGGGGCACCCAACGACCGTTTTCTCTCTAATGCTGTTAGATGCTGTTTTAGGCTATCTGGAGTACTTTTAAAGCTCTGTAGGTTAATTTTAGGTTGCACTAAAAATATTTTATCTGTTCGGATATTCTAGGGGAACTTGAGTATTCTCGAATTTATTAGGGCTTTTTTGTCCATTTCCCGAAAACCTTAGGTCTTATCGCCTTTCCGAAAATGATAGCTGACCTTTTTTTGGTACTCAAAACGACATTTTCAACAGTCCGAAAACAACAGACTTTAAATTTCTCATATCACGAAAGTTCGAGGTGCCAATTCTCTCAAGAAAATCAGAGGGGATTAAAGGCCTTCCGAACAGATAATTTACCGAAACGATCCGTTGGGTGCCCCTGATGTACATGATTCTGGCCTTAAATTTAGTTGTTCTTTGAAGGTTTCCGAACTTTAAAAGGTATTGAATAACAGGATATCAATCCACAACAGGACATTTTGACATTTTCAGCCTTGATTAGAACTTAGTGGTAGATACACCATAAAATGATGGTTTTAGGTCCTGGGCTTGTATAGCTTCATCATAACAGGTTTTTAAATGAGTTAAGACTAGCGAGGGCCAGATGTACAGTATATTGATCAGAATGGATTTTACTATGCCCTGATTGACAATTCTCATGACCTTTTTTGTACTTGATTTACAATATATTTTGTGAGAACATCATTTATCAATTTGGAAACACGTGTCAGATGAGGGAGGTCATGACTATACACAATGTATCTCCATAGGGAAAAAGGGGGCTTATAACTGGAATTTGTTTCGCTAGTAGAAAATCTGAAACACACTGAAATGTCTGAAACACTATCAATAGTCAGACAAGTACATGTAATGTACATGCAAAATCGTCTTCGGTGAAACATTGTCTTGATACTCCACCCGAATTCTCAAGACTTTATGAAAAGAAGTGGAATGCAAACCTAAAGACCTGCGAATTTTGATTCTAGATCAGGCTTCAAGGTGGGACTCTTTAAGAATGGTGCCTACTAAATACAAAGGTTTTGCGTGTACTTGACATCTGCAGTTACATGTTTAAAGTTGGATTTCAGTATGATTTTCTTCGATTTTATAGTTTTTCAGATAAAAGACGTTAACAGTGGGTGGTTAACGATACGCTGCTATTGTGGTGTTCCTGGTTTGAGTACAGGTTCATTAAACTTGATTCAATCACAGTAGGAAAATCTGCCTTTCATTTTGGTTGCGTACATGCACTATTGGATGAGAACCTGTGAAAAACCTGTGAAAAACCTATGAAATAACATGTGACACAGAAACACCCTGTGAAAAAACCTGTGAATTTTGCAAGGGCTAAATTTTGTAGAAAAATCACAAAATCTAGAACCTGTGAATTTTAAGAAAAAACATGTGGAAAAACATGTGAACAAAATAGGAAGAAATTTCACTTTTAAAACCTGTGAATAAACCTGTGAAATAACCTGTGAAGAAATTTCACTGAAAATATGCTCAAAAAACCTGTGAAAAAAGCTGTGAGAATAAGCTATCAAGACCTTTCACTGAAAAAAAAAACAGTGAAAACGTATTTGAAAAAAACTTTTTTAAAATAATTCTGCAACAAAAATTAACACTTAAAAGGCCGTGAAAATGTGAAACATTTTTTGAATTTTGCATGATTGAAATCTGTTTTGCACTGCACCATGCATGTGGTTAACTTACGTGGTAGGGTAGTTGATTACATCAATGTCATCCCGAGCGTGCGCATGGTGTGTAAACCATGCGTTGCGTGAGGCACAGAAATGCACAGAGTGCGTGCGCTCTAGCAAAAGTAGGCACCGTCCTTGACTTACATGTTGCGTTAACTGAAAACACATTTAATTTTAGCTTTGTCTAAGTTCTAATTTACAAAGAATATTTGTTGCTTAAACAGCCGGGGATAGGAGATCATTCCCAAATTACTTCTTCCAGGGTGGTACAGTTTTGTTATGCTGCACCAGCACTATTGGTTGTTTTTAACAATGTTACAAAAATTGTTGGTTATTTGAACAGCCCAAAAATGTAGCAGGTTGACTGAAGGAACACTTTGTACAAATTATAGCACTATGGTGCTTTTCATAACTGAGTTATTTCAGAAAGGATTTTGAAAGAATTTCAATTTAATAGTATGCAGTGGCCATCTTTGTTAACTTCGTTGGGGAACCGATATGGCAACCATAAAATTACACAAGAAATAACATAGATTTTGTTATCAATATAATTCGCATTCACTTCATAGCTTTTGGATATTACATTTAAAATATTTTCTGGTCTGAAAATCTAAAAGAATGACGAAAAAGTATCCACTTTTTGACAGCTCAGCTGGAACATCATAAACCTCAAAATGTTCTGTTCCGAAATTACGTGTACAGTAGTATTGAATTAATACCAAAATTGGCACCGAAGGTTAATTAATTCTAGAACATGGAAAAGACCAGTGGCATTTTCGTCTCTTTATGAATGTTTTTTTTTATCTAAACTCAGTTTATAGTAGAGGAAGCCTTATAAAAATAATCAGCCTGACGAGCCACTTAATGTATCAGTCAATTCGAAATGCCAGCATCCCCCCCTCCCAGACATTTTTGAATTTTCAGGTGGTCAAATTCCCTTCTTCCTGGCCAAAAATGAACAAACAAAGGGTAGAGAATCTACATTGTAATATTTGTTTTTGATGTGGTCAGACGAAAACGACGTACCATGCATATATCAATACTCGCTGGTTCACTGACAAAATGATATAGGAAAACATGTGCAGTGTCTCTGTCCAGTAACAACAACAGTAGCAGAAACAACAACTTCATTAACGTGTCTAGGTAAAATAGCCGAGGGCGAAGCTAAGCCCTCTACTAATTGAGAACACCTAAAAGTTAAGATTAAGGAACTATTTATAGCATAAATATAGTAAAACTATATAATAAAAAATAGTAGAATATGAACTATTTGGTAGAATGATCAAAATAATTTCACTCAGAGTTGGCTGATGCAGATGAGGGAGGAGTTTGTGATAGCAAATCCCACTCAATTTGGCAAACAAACGGCTAAAGAGATACTGTCTTGATATAAGACCAAACTCTCAGAGCCTTCCATCAAATGTTGCATGGAAAAAAAGTAAGAAGAACTTATATTCTGAACTTGGCATTTCAAGCGCTTAGAGTAAGTGGCTAGTCCTATTATTAGTAAAGAATATTATGCTGAATTACTGCAATCCTTCACCCTTAAACCTCGGTGACTTTAGAAATGATTTACTTAGAACTTTTTAGCATAAAAAATTACTTTAATTAACTAAAGAATTCAGAAATTTAGCTGGTTTTGACGTGAGAAGAAGCTTTTTTTCACGTGTCAATCTCTAATTAAAACTGTCGATAAGAAATAGGGATTAAATGTAATCAGAATCTGTGGTTTAACCCCGTCTCAGTAATTTTCAAGAATTTTTATTCAGATCAGTTGCTTATTTATTGGAATAATTTGAATGGTCTGTTGTTTTAATTCTCAGTAGGGAGTAGTGTAGTATTGTTCTTTCTCATCATTAATAAGTCAGTAATTTTAAATTAAACAAAGGAAATCATGACCGTGCCGGTGTTTCGAGTTTCATCTTAATTAGCATAGATTGTATTTCTCCGTTTTCTCATTAGCCTCGATTGAGAAGATATATCAAACACTCAAGACCGTGTTTCACCGCGTTTCTAAGCACCTCGAATTTCGTCAAGACTACGCTACGCGTCGTATTTTCAAATCTCTTCTCAGTGTTTGGAAATATGGTCAAACACGGTTTTTCGTGTTTGATATTACATTTGCACTGCTCGATGCAGCACGCTCGTGTAGGGAAATCCAATCAAATGCAAAATCCTGCGCTTGGGTATGTTCTCAGCATTGAATAGAAAATTTGGGCAATATCTCAGTTATTGACAAGTTTCTTATATAAAAATATGTTATGCTTTGGAAGGTTTTGATATTGTAAATAATTTTTATATTTGCTTTTCTTTCAGGTACAAAGCAGGTTACATGAACCAGAAGAGAACACGTTATTTGCAAAGCAAAGAACTGTTGAAATAAAATGTCCTGAATAATCTTAGTTCGAGTAAACTTGAGATCAGAATTCGGGCATTTCTTTTAGAGTAGTTGTCCCGTAACTAGTCAATTCGTCGTCAAGTCTTTTGGCGGGAAAATTTTCGCGCTTTTAAAGGAACCCCAAAAAAGGACGAAAAAAAAACTAAGTCTTTTGGCGGGAAATTGTTCTTAGAAAAAAAAGTCTGAGCTTTTGAATGGTGTCTGGTTTTGAGTCAATAATATACTAAGTCTTTTGGCGGGAAAAATCTTGCACTGCGCAAATGGTTTTTCCCATCAAAATTCTAATTATATATTTGATTTCTGACTAGACCCTGTCCAAAAGCGCAGAATTTTTTTTCTTCGCGGCAACCCTACATAGTCAAAAAATAGTAAAAGAGATAGCCTACATTTCTTCTAGTTTCCAGGCCCCTTTTAATTGAAAAAGTCGAAAAGACAATAGATGATAGACAATTAAAGTTGTGAAAACATTTTATTGATTGCTTTCATTCTACTGAGTAATTAAAGTAAACATTGAACTTGATTACAACACTTGAATACAAGCAATGATTACACAATACTTTTAAGTCGCAAAATCATTGGATATTATAAGTATCAATAGAAAAATAACTACGGCAAAATATTGCTGCTTCACAAGCTAAGCTGTTAAGTCTAAAAATATTGCAAATATTGCAGAAAATGTAGTTAATAAAGTTGGAAAACAATTTTGGCTGGATTAATACTTTCTGGTTGTATCGAGTATTTAAAGATCTTAACTTCTTATGAAAGATACAGTTTGACGAAGCAGACAATTCAGTGGCAAGGTTAACCTTAATACGTCAAGTTTTTGACGCATTTTTTCAATGACTCGTCAAATGACAACTAACATAACGACAGAGCGAATAGTATTGCCGCTACAAAATAACACAACAGAGCATGCAATCATCACATGTCATGATTACATTGCTCTGTTACATCATTTTGTGGCGGCAATATAGATCGCTCTGTGATTACACCGAAACAATTTCGTAAGTTATTTAGCTAGAGAATTTTGCATGAGTTCACTAATAATTATGAGCTTCCTGGTAGTAAGATCAAAATTCTAAACGAGAGATTGATCATTTGAGAAGTGTATTTCAGTCCAACATGCCTATGACAGCCTTTCATTAATGAAACAAGAGACAAAAATTGAATTGATTATGTCGGACAACTGGATGCTAAATTAATTTTCAAAATAATTCTGTCGTCTCCTTAATAGTTCCATTCCTGTCCTTGGTATTTGATTCCCGCTAGTTTTGTGAAAGATCGCTCAATCAATTCTCGATGTAACATTTGAAAAAAACTCTGATGATCAAAAAAAATATTATCTCGAGTATGTTAACCTGTAATTATCTAGTATTTCTTCAAGAATTCTTGTCCTCTGGATCTGTCGTCTGGATTGTTATCCACCTCATTCAGTAAGCTTTGCTGAGTACACTGAGAGAGAACAAGAATATAAGGGTTAAAATAAAGAAACTTTCAACGAATTTTCCAAAGCTATGTACAATACTACATGTGCTTTTATATTAGTTCAAATGCTCTTTCACGAGAATTTTCTGGTACATCAATATTTTCATGGTAGTGATTTTCTTTCTTCTCCTAATTTTTTTGCTTGAAACTGTATTGTTATCTCAATAAGAAAGCAGATGTTGATCAATCCAAGGGCTCACTAAATTGACGCACATAAATTAAGAGACAATTGTAAATAATATCTTTCTGTGGCGTAATAAAGCTGTCCTTTCAACAGATAGAATACATTTGGAAAAATGAAGATCGATCATTTTTATTATGATTTTCGTAAAAAAGCAAGTAATACGATTACATTTTCTTAGCAATCTCACCTTGTACTCAATTTAATCGTTTGGTTTTGAAGTTTTAACACGTGTGTTTGAATTTATAATTTGCATACCAGAAAAAGGTGCACTTTTCAAGACAACATCGAATGTTTTAAAATGGGAAATTTACATACGAATAACTTCAAAACATCTACAGAACCAATAAATCAGATACAAACCGCAGGTTTATTAGCGTAAAATCAGTTCAAGATAGTGTCCCTAATACCCCTTGGCTTTAAAATAAATACTTCCACAAATAGTAGCCTTGTTCGCGAATTACGAAGAACATATTTCGCTAAAATCAAATATAACCTATTATAATACTCGTTTCGAAACCAATTGCGCATTATTCGGGTTTGTCACAAGTGCATGAATAAACACGATCCAAATTAAAATCTGGAAGGCAACCACAGTTTCAAACAATGATCCCATCGAACGCCGATAAGACGACAAGATGTGTAAATTATGTCTTTTATTTGTTTATTTTTTTAAAATAAAAAACTCTACACCTTTTGATACATTTTTCGGTTTGTCAAAAATTAAACATTTCATGTGATATAGATAAAACATTTAACAAAAAAGGACAGTCGATTCGACGTCCGTTGTTTTGTTTACATTCCAATCATACCATTGAAATTGTTGGGATCTAATCACGTGGCAAATTCCTTGCCCGAAAAATTGTGATAAAAATCAAGAAAAAGCTTTATGAAAAACCTTTGAAATTTACTTTTTCCTTGCCCGTTTCAAAGGGTGGGGTACAAACAAAATTGTTTACCTAAGTGGTAGTTTAAACGAAGTTTAAAGAATTTAAGAGAACATTCATACATGTTGATGATTCGCGTTATTGTTTCTTTTTCTCATTAATTTGGTAATTAAACAAATCAAGTGGCATTCTTAATTGTTTACAAATTGTTAGTGTTAATGTTTATCCTATGTTGGAGAAAACGGGACATGATTCCCTGAATTTTGTTTCGAAATCCGCAGATTATTTGTAAAAATGGACCACATCTTGATTAACCGGCAACAAAATTAAGTCGCAATTTTGGCGCATTTTTTCGTGGCAAATTATTCCTGTTTTAAGAATATGGACGAACACAATTTGAACAAGTTGGCAGTCGTTATTCGTGAAAAACAATCGCTTTTCTCTGAAAGTCAAGCTCCTCATTCGTAAATATATTTCAAAATTATTTAGAATCGCCACGCAAATATCTAAATTTTAGTTTTTGGAAAAACTCAATTTGTCGAATTAGTTGTGTCACACAAAGTATCCGCGACAATATTAAGCTGTTGTAAGAAGAGGTGTATTGTTCTAAAATGCGCTACTGACGAAGAAAATAATTTTTAATCACATAAGAAATTTTTATAAACACATGTGGATTCTTGAAAGATCGAAAGTAAAACAACATCGCCAAATTCGTACGTAGAGGTACTGACATAAAATTAATGAAGTCACGCTCAAAACAAAAAACCTCCAAATTTTGGGTGGAGGAGCCCTTCAAAACATAGTTTTTACAGAAACGTTAATTCACGCAATCCAAAATTGCTACAGTTTAATGTTTCTCGATAAATGTTTAGGAAATTGGACAAAGTTTGGCCAATTTGGCAACAACGATTTTAAATTAGCAGACAGCAGTTTAAAATCAGCGCGAGATTTCTCCTTTCCCCTAAGCATTTCTAATGCCATGGGATTTCAACATAGTTTGCTTTAATTTTCTTGAAAAACTTATTCCCAAAAAGATCAATATCTTGTTTTCGTCTTGCAATACGTCATTGCATTGCCGTGGTAGTTGTGAACACATGTACACATTACGGACCAGCAATCATTAAATTTAAGTAGGTTTTCAAAAGCTTACCTCCGCTCGACTCTTTAATTGTGATTTCCTCTTGCGATGTCCGTATCAATATGCTTTTTATAGGGTGCTTCACCTGAAATTGAAATGGAAGGGTCAGACTTAGCAAATTCTATCCAGCCAATAACTAATTTATTACAGTCCGAGCCTCCTAATCACACTTCAACAAAGCGTGTGTTTCTGAAAGGTTCAATCGGTTTATGCACGATAGCTCGTCTAATATCCCGAAAGAGCAGCATCATTCTATATTAGTTTGTCTCTCAGCGACAGTTGTGTCTTGTGCCCGGGATATATAGGCACAAGATTTTGTTTACGAATAAAAAAATTGCCATCTGTTGCAATAATAGTTCACCATAGTAGCATTAGCCTTATGTACACATTGTGGACCTATTTTTCTTGATATTCATTTCATGAAGTTTTTATTTAATTTTCTGCAGCTTACCTTCGTGCAATTCTTTGCTGGCGTTTTCCTCTTTTCATGTCCTGATAAAGATCTTTTAACAGCGCTTCACCTGAAAATTAATAAGAAAAATTCAGGAATAATCAAATGCACGCACTATCTGGTAGAACGACAAGTTATTCCTGAATTGAACTTCTTCGGTATTTGCCATCGAACAATATGTTTTAAAATTCTTACTAGGAAATAAGTCAATTGATATGTCGATAGCTTGAACATCATGCGTTTATCTATCGTTTCAGTTTCCAAAAGCGATCAACTTCTCATCCCATTCACCAAGATAACAGTAGTCACATCTACACACTGTGGAACTATTTTTATTACAAGATTCATCGTAAAACATACCTTCGCGTACTGAAACTCTACAGGTGGTTAGTTCCCGCCTAATCAATGTGTTGAAATGTGGTAGCTCCAGCTATGCTTTATCGATGTTTCCTCAAAGGCACTTCACCTAAAAAGGAGAATAGCAGTGGGATGAGTAATGTCGTTATTGGAACAATTTTTTCAGTATTGGTTCTTGGCGCAAGAGAAACTGTTTTCAAAAACCCTAAAAAATTGGTCATATCTTGTCGAAAACTGCTCGTGTCGTGTTGTGAACTGTTTGGAAGTGTGTAACGCTAGTACATGCAAATTTCACAACTACCCTTGCCTTTTACTTCAGCCTCTGAAGCGAGATAAACTGGGAAGTGATACATCCTCCACAATTCCCTTTCTGTTGACGGCCTTCAAGGCGTTGTCCTCCATTTTCTAAGACTTTCTCTTCACTCGGAGGAGTCAAACCTTCCCGACCACGAAGAACGAAAGAATAAAATGCAAATGAGTTCCCCAATCGCAAAAAAAATCAAACCCAAGATTTGCACGTGAGAGCTGCATGGCGAGTTTCCCGAGTATTTTTTCAATAGCCCTTTTCACGGTTCACTTTTCTCATTTGCATTGCAGTATAATCCAGCATGTCTACGAGGCGATGTCGGGCAATTTTAAAGTTCCTGTCCGACATGACCTCGCATCCACGTTGAATAACACTGCTACATTGTAATGCAAATAAGAAAAGTTAATCGTGAAATGGTCTATTGAATAGGTAATTTGCGACCTGTTTTTACGTTTGTTCCTCAACGAATCCTGTTCAATAATCTTTGATATGGAAATGAGTTTTAGTTGTGCGTTGTCTTGCATTTTTATATAACTTATTTTCGCATGAAAAGCAGTGTACCAGGGCTTGTTTTCGTTCAGCAACAGAATGATTTTCCTTACCTTTGCATCGGTTGATCAGATTTCTTTAAATAACGATAAAAAAAAGGAAATTAAAGTAAGAAGATGGTGTGACAGCGTTACTGGTGTTTCGCTTAGAAGATGCAGTTTTTGCTAGAACAAGCCTTGTAGCGAGCCTTTTACATTTTTATTATTATTTTTACAAAAATGGCGCGGTAAAAATTCCTTTGAGAAACTGCGCAGATCGTGCCAGGCGTGCGTTTCTCAAAAATCCCGAAAACTGCTCGGGCCCGAACTGAGCCGGAAAGCTACCGAAAACGTTTTCTCCTGTTTCGCAAACGCCGGAAACTTTTGCACCCACAAATCTTCCGAGACTTCAAAAAATGTTCCCGTTTTATTTTCGTCGCATGAAAATGGATTAGCCGGGCTACTTTTTGCGAAAGTCCAAAGCCCTACATGAAGAGAAGAATTTCTTCGAAACTCACCCTTGGTCTGTATGTACGGGATTTATAAGCGTCGGTCCACACCGGAGTGGTCCCTAGCAGCGTGAGCGAGTCAAGTTGTTCCTACTAATAATGCGCAGATCTAAAGTTGACGAAGCACACGTATCCATTTGAGACCAATCCAGTGTGAACATCGCAAAACCTTGCTTCTGACACCAAAATAGACCACCAGCAGCCTCTTGGTTTTCAGTCCGTTGAGTATGACGTGAAAGTACGTGCGAGATGACACATAGCCGCGCGTGGCCGCATTTGCGTGCGAGGCCATTTTGCTCTAGCGCGTTCTTTCCGCTTCCGTCTAATCTTAGGACAGAAAACCAAAGAGAACCAGCGTGCGTGAAAAATAACAGATAAACTTACAAGTGAATGGCATACAGTAAATAACACTATTTTTTTTATTTAATCTGCCCAAAATTTATTAGAAAATAATAAAAAAAAAAAAAAAAACTGGTAAGTACAGGAGTATTTTACAGACCAAGCGTTCTTTTCAGACAAAGGAACAAAGAACCGTTTTGGTCCTATTCTAGTCTAATTATCGTCAGTGCGTGACATCAGTCATGCCCTGAACAATCTCTGTGTGATGTTTGTCACGCTAAGAACACATCTCAGCCATGCTAACAAGTTTGTGATGATAGCTGTGACATCAAAAATCTTTGTGTGACATCAGCCACATTATCAACTGCCTTGGTGTGATGTCAGTCCTATGAGTGATGCCTATCATGTCATCAGAAATCTGAGTGGCATACCAGTAACGCCATAAACAAAGGGTTTGAGCCAGTAACGCAATCATTAATCTGTATGTCATGGCAGTTATGATATCTACCACCTGAGGGTCACAAACGTCTTGAATGTCAGTCACGGCATTAACCGTCTGTTTTCACGTCAGTCACATAATCAGACATTTTTGCATGAAGTAAGTCATGCCATCAACAGTCAGTGAAATCAATTAAGTCTGTGATGTCTGTCACATTTTCAACCATCTTGAACAGTCTGTGGAATGTCAGTCATTCCATCAACCAGAATCATTACTACCACATCAGAGAAATGTAAAAAGAAAACCTGAAAAACAAATGGTAAAAATTTAAAATGATCATTCATGCAACTTAATCTGAGATTTCACAAATTATTCAAAAAGCGATTTAAAAAGACAATTAGGTAAAGTCTACACCGGCGGGCCAAGTGGTCCATTCCACACGAGCTCATGTTTCTGTAGCATAAAATGACCAGGAGTATTTCCACTGCTTCCTAGATGGGAAGCTAGTCTATAACAAAGTTACTCCTATCTTTTAATTGGTAAGTATTCAATTATACATCTGAGTGGAGAGAGGCACTGTGAGAGTTAGCCATAGGTGTCTTATGACACAGTAAATTGACCCTGTCAAGGGCATGAGCTCAGACTGCTTCATCCACGCTTCATCTGGCAAACCAATCAGGTACCGCACCTCATAACCCACTGCAGTATAAGATGGTGAAGACATTGGTTAATTGTTTTGCTTTTATTTCAATTATGGATATCTTGATGGGTAGGTAACATGCATCATAAACAATAAATTACAGTGATTATATGGGAATGGGATGGTAAATATTTATCCTAAAAATTGAATAATGAACAATTTATGAATTGCAAAGTTAAGATACTACACAAAGGATTGCATTAACCAAAGTTTAGGGATATGGCTGTATCCTGAAGCATTTTAAGTTTTTCAGACATTTGCCTAAAAATTTATTTACGTGAACTTGCAAAGTGGCCTAACTTTTTTTAGACAAATGTATAGAAAATCAAAAAGGCTACTGGCCATTTTCTAGCACAGCTACCTTGTTAAAAAAAGTATCTACACATGCCATTAGTGGGTCAAAGCCTTTTCTTGTTTTTGGCTTTGCTTTGAAAAGGTTTCCCGAGTGACACATCACATCTGGGAAGACATCGTAGGAAAATTTGTCAGCGCCCAATTTGTAGGTTTCCAGGTTCTTGTAGATTATGCTTCTGGTATTGCCCAAATAACATATTCCATGCTTGGTGACACTCAAGTAAGGAAGAAGTGTATCCTCTGATAGTGGAATGCCTGCTATCTCCAGAAGAAAGTTTTTCATGACCTTCACTCTCTCTTCCACCATCTGGGAGGTCACCTTAAAGCTATGCTCTATGAACTGTTCTTTATCTTAAACTATGAGATTAATTACTGCTTGATCTTCACGATCCCCATCATCAGAGATGAAAGCAGTATTGTCTAGACCCTCTGTTGCGTGTAGAGCCATGTGGAGCTTTGTGTTTCGCCATGTCTTTACTGATACTCTTGCTGGCTTCCTGTTCTGCACCTGTTAATCAATTTCAATTCAGTTCTTTAAGTGACATTTTAAGTGGCACGAGTAATGAATCCCTCTGAGGTTAACTGCAAGCATGGGGGGGGGGGGGGGGCGGGGGAGGGGAGAATCTCATCAGGGATGCTCATCGTCTTGCTTAGGGTTATAAAATCAAAGATTCCAGTCTCACTTAAGGTGTTAATGACAAAACATCACTATTTTCAGCTCTCAGAGTATCTCTAAGGGTGCACTCAAAGAAATAATAATGGAAGAAACCCTCCTATTTTTGTTTTTATGCTCGATTTCTGCTGGGTCTTTCCAGTCCGGTCTACCAGCGCAGACTCCTTTCTTGAACAGTAGCTGCAGCTGGTAATCAAGCCTATGTCGTTTTAAGTTGTATCTTTTAGTGTGCAAATAAAGCTCGAGCCGACGAGCATCCCCAATCTTTTTTTCGAAGACCCCCCCCCCCCCCGCCCCCGCCCCTGGACTGAAAGCTAACATTTTTTCCCTTTTTGGAAGGGGGGGGGGGGGGGGGGAGAGGAATTGGGGAATATTTAGACTAACCAGACTGTTATCTATGACCGGAATGCCTGGCATGTTGGCTTACATGACTCGCTGGCTGGCATTTTGGGCAGTCGACCCCGAATAAACGTCCTCCCCCATGCCATGAACGGCGCTTCGTTGGAAACGATAGCGCAGCTAATTCTCCTTTTCCCTTACTTTTCGTTTAGATATTCTAATGCATTCCCTACGCTTTTTTACCTTTCATTTCCTACTCTCATCTACAGCCGGTATAGACCCCTGGGACTTTCCTTCCGACAGAAGCATTTTCCACAATTTGTTACAGCAGCCACCATGTTGGATTGACTAGTAACCAGGCCTTTGGAAAATCGGGATTGGACTTGGGGAAGAACGCGGACGGATTCTTTTTGCTTCAGCTAGCTGCATTTAACTTACTTAACTGACTTTCTTCAGATCATTTCCATTTTTGGCAACAGAATAAATTGAAGTTTTGGCTTTTAATTCGCTAGACAACAAATCGGTCAGTGACAAACGCAGACTGCAAACTGCAGATCGGAGGTCAAATATAATGCAGACTGCCCAGACACTACAGACCAAGAGTAAGCTTGAGTAACATGCATAATGTAGACTTCTTAACTTATCGTGTTACATTTTCTATTATCAAGAGCTAATTACCATAAACAGGACAACGATTTGCTAGACACTCAGAGTATTCTACTGGTTCTTTCATGGCTATTTGCGGTTAAAGGAAAATCGCTCGTACGTTGCTCCTATATAGAAAAATGATCTTTAACTTTTGGCTAATAAAATGAATTTAATTTGCATGCATGGACTGTGATCTTTTAGAGAGTCTACTAAACAATAAGTTTATTAGTCCTAGTTTTCTATGAGCGAGAGCTCACTCGGCTGGGCTTCGAAGACTATTCGATCTTATAATCCATCCATTATTTTCGCTCGCATGTCAATACTGGAGAATATCCAAGCGATATTCCCCAATTTTCAAAACTGCGCGTGTTACGAAAAGTATTTGAAGGATAATACACACAATGTCCTCCATTTGACGCGAAAATGTGTTCAGATTTTTGTTCTTGGACATTATCTGTTTCTTTAAGCTCACAGTTTTCGCTGGTCGCTCCTCGGAACAGACAATGTCCGGGCCAAATATCAGAGCATACTTTCGCGCCAAATGGAGTTTATTGTTTATATAGAAACCTCAGTCTCACATTCTTGTTGTTAGACCTTGTTAAACGAAAACACAGCTTTTATTGCACAGCTTTTGTCAGTACGGGTTTCGGAATGGCAATAACTAACTGGACTTTTAAATTTTTTTCCTATTAATCCCTTGGCGCAAGCTGAACACTGCTCCAGCATGTTTTGGCTGGAAAACGTCTTCTTTCCAGATTTCATCGCTGTACATATTCAGTATTCATTTAGTGTTTACAAACGATATAAGATTTGTTTGACGGCAAAAATATTGCTATCGCTGCCATCAATTGACGGGGAACTGTTGAAAGTATTCCTTACAAGACTAGACCTTTCAGTTGCAAGACCTCCCCCGCCAAGAAACGTTAATAAATAATATCAAAGACAAAAATTAAACTAAAGTGGAATTTTCTTGGCATTTTCTTGGCATTTTATTTTCAATATATTTTATGCATAAACTTTTTAAGAATTGTAACTTATGTCATTATATACAACTTAATTTTTTTTTTTTTGACAGCACTGGAACAAGAGTCGAAACCTGCTGACATCACTACGGGCTTCCTAGCATATTTACAGTGAAAGAAAACACTGCATTTGGCGCCATTGTTTTCTACTTTTCTCATCTATTTATGGTGCAGTTGTATCGTTCATAAAAGCCAGCTACTGATTAGCAATAGTCTTCGCAAATTCTTCTTTCAAATTTTGTAGATCAGTCGTTAAGCCTTTGAGCCTTTCCTCCAAATTTAGTAACTCGTGTACCACGTACATCTTTCTGTTAAGGGGAGTGATGTTACAGTTGTCCTCGGGCTCACCTGGACGCTGGTGCATATCTATAAGAAATTAAAGATAACAAGAACATTTTGAGCCTCATTTTTTGAACATCACAGACGGTACGATCGACCTTGAAAGTTTGCGTATGCCAATACTATCCTGCTTTAGTATAAATCTACTAGCGTTCTATCGCGAATGCTGTTCTCTGATTGGCTACGCTACTCACTATCTTTTCTGTGATAGATAGTGAGTAGCGTAGCAGTGTACCCTTGTTAACAAAATAACGGGCGCTTATTGGCGTTTCCGAAGTGTTTTAGATAAAGCTTTGAACGACTAGTAGATTTATACTGAAACAGTTATTCGCTCGAGATTTCTATGCCCGATAGTTGACTCGGGCTGCGCCCTCGTCAACTATCACGCGATAGAAATCTCGAGCTCATGATAATTATAATTGTCAAATAGTTCTGCGATTTTTAGCAATTCCAAATGCCGGGTTTTTGAATAAATGAATAAATAAATGAATGAATGAATGAATGAATGAACAAAAAGAGTCTTTTGGTGAACTAAAGAATTTTGAGACAGTGCAAATAATTAAGGTGGCTCGAAACAACTTCCAGACCTTTCCAAGATTTAATTTTTTTTTTCTGTAACTAAGTAATTACAGTGTATCGATGTTCGCAAATAAGTAATTATTGCGTATTGTAAGTAAGCAAGTAACGTAATGCAAAGTATTTAGTAAGTTGGTTTTTTCACGTGTTGTATGTGATGTTTGTAAGTTAGTAAAAGCGTTAAAAAAGACTTAAATTTTGATGGGTCATTATAACCACTCTGTACCAGTCGATGCCACAATCATGGCATAAAAAAATTTCCCAAGCATTGGTAAACACGTTTTTATGATTTTCGTGGCACAATAGGTTACCATAGCAACAGTCTTGGAAAGTGCTGGAAACTGTTTTTAGCCACCTCAAACCAGCTATGTCACGGATGATGTATGTTCAATAAATTAGCCTTACTTTGTCAAGTATATATTTTGTAATTCGTCTTCATTGTCTGCAGTCCTTGCTTTTCTTGTTCCTTTCCGGCTTATTTAATACTACTTATTAATTGTAAAAGGGTGGTACTTATAGCAACATAGCGTGAATTCTTTGAGGTATGTGGGTCAGTTTACCTTTTCGCATTCTCGGTACAGTGGCAGTGCACTTTCTGTAGACTTCCCACGTAATACCGATAACAACCAATGCGAGAAATACTGCGAGAAGACCGTACAAGATCAACCGAGTCATTTGAGATCCAGTGGAAAATAATCCCTCCATTTGATCCGACAAGTCTGCGGTCTAAAGAGAGTTAACAGATAACCTTTAAGAGTTGTTAGTAGTTATATGAGTTATCTTTAGTGTTTACATAAAAAAACAAGCAAATCTCTCTTTGGCTTATATTTTGGCTTCTTGTCACCTCCTACACTACAAAGTTCTTTCATGTGATGAAATAAGTACTTGGTTGATTAATTGACTGACTGACTGTCTGTCTGTCTGTCGGACTGACTGGCCGAATGACTAACTGACCGAATGACTGGCAGACTGCCGGGCTGGCTGTTTGACTGACTGACCGACCGAAAAATCGATCGATCTATATCCTTAGAAAGACATCGGTTACATAGCACTACAGAAATCCAAAAAAGCGTCTCGATCAAATGTTTAGCAAACATTTAACGGACTAATATTGCACTTAATTCTTTATTGACTATTAAAATTCTTTGGTACAGAGATATACACAATCTCATGAGTTCTCTTCCCACATGTAATCAAGTTTAATTAGCGGGATTTCAAATCATAGTAGTGTTACGTGGGAAATCAAATAATGTGATTTTGCGTTGGTCAGTTCAGCATTCATAAAATAATTTACCTGTAGTTCGGCGGGTATAAGCTGGTTTCTTGCAGTTTCTTTGCTCGCCGAAACCAGTTCCGTAGAAGCGTCTTTCAACTTTGGACCACATTCCGCTATCTTTTTTTTCCTTTGCACAAGCTCTGTATCGGAGTTGTTCTTGCCATTTGGTGACAGCGAAGGGTTTGGTAATACTCCTTTGCTCACATGTGCTAGGTAATAATACATTGGATATTCAATATAGCGAATAAGTCGAATTTGTCTGTTTCTTTTCAAGCCAGACTTATCCAGGAAGTGAAATGCTGTGTTCCGGTCCACAAGAACTCTTCCAATAACTCCCTCACTTAGATTCCACTGCATTTCTTCTAAGTTGCTAAACCCTATGGATTCAAATAATTTAAGACGAAATTCGTTATTTTGGCAACAATTAAGAGAGTTTTCATAGGCTCATTTGCTGGAGCTAAGGCCAATGAGAGTACAGACCATAAACACGACATAACCTGCAATGTAAAGCAAGATAATTTGAAAAACCTGGTATCTTGTCGTTTCCGAAAAACCGCAAAAAAAAAAAAACAAAAAAAAGAGTTGTTATTTGTCAGTTAAGACATTTGGGTCGAAATTTTCAACAAGCTTGGACGAATTTAAGCGAACAAAGTTAAATTTATGTCTTGGCGCAATTATCTCCAGCCAATTTGCGGGACACCCATTAGAGATATTGTAAAAATCAAATCCGTGGTCTGCACTCTTATGCCGGCCCATAAGATATGACACCATGAAATCGGCAACAACACTTTGCAATGAAATCACTTCACTTGACTCTTTACTTACTGACAATCTTTGCATTGAATTCCCTTGCAACTATTTGTGTTTCGGTATTCTCCATGAACACACCCACCTAGAAAGTAAAAAAGTACTAGAATTGGAAAGTATTTTTTACATCCTCACTAACTCCGAACTCAAAAGTTCCACGAATACCTGCAGGAGCACTAAAAAATTTCTAGTTTATTCCACGTTCTTTTTTAAAGGCGACCAAGGTGAAGAGAAATGAATACGTAACAGTCGTCAGTGTGATAGCATATGAAACGATAGTTACTATCCAACTACAGATATATGGCTTATTGACCAAGTGTGAGGTCAAGATGGCTGGATATTGGTCATGATCAAGTTCTTTTTTTTGTTTTTGTTTTTTTTTTTGCGTGTTTATGGACCGAGACGGAGTGGAGGTCCATAAACTCGCAAAAAAAGAACGAGGCCAATACCAAGCCATCTTGACCGAACAAGCTTGGTCAATAAGGAATTTATTATATGCCTTTCGGAGAAATTTTTCTTGCGGGACACGGCGGGTAGTCCCGACCGGGCAAGATAGCTCCATCTTACCCGCTCGGGTAGCCAATCACAGCGCAGGACTGATTTGATTCATCTTGCCTGCTCGCGGAGCTAGCCGTTTAATAAATTGATATATTGAAAGCGATATACAATGACAACTATAGCTAAGTAAACTAAGACGTGCGTGACTAAATAGCCATAGTAAAAAAAAGTATAGTTCTTCTATTGAAATTTGGTTTGACTGTGATATCAAGATTATTCTTGTGATTTTGTAACACCCACCTCTTTACCATCAATATCTTTGCATATTGTGCCATCAAGAGCTGTATTCATGGCATTCGTAGCCATAGCAGTGAACATTGACAGCATGATCGCTCCCACAAAGATCCAGATTACACCAAACAAGCGTCCGAGGGAGGACTTTGGGATTTTGTCACCGTACCTATTAGATAAAAGTGTTTATGATTTCTTCTGGGTCTTAATTCTGGATATACGGTGAGACAACTCTAACCCAATAAACTTCAATGCGGAAACGTAAAGTCGTTATAAGGAATAAAAGAGACAATACAAGCAGAAGTGAGAAGATAAATTACCCTACTGTCGTAAGTGAGACTACAGCCCACCAAAACCCCTCAGGTGAGCCGGCTGTAAACGAGGGTGGAAACTGTCTTTTGTTTGTTCTGTGTTCCTGCGTTAAAAATCAACACAAACACGTAACTTTATCACTCAACTCAAACTCAAACATTCCTTATTGACCGCAATTGATTGCTATTAGAAACTGTAAAATAACTGAAATACTACTGGCGGTTAGGTGTGTTTTGATGAGAGTATGTAGACACGGTTGTGACGTTTTAGATTTGCGCCTATTTTTGAGAATTATTTTATAAAAGCAATGGAGCACTTTTTTTGCGTTAACATAGCCTCATCTAAACACGAGGGGGTTTGGAGAATTCGAGACAGGTATACAAACCCAAGACGCAATCGAGGGTTTGCATAACTTTCAAGAATTTTCCCAACCCCCGCGTGAAATTCTCGAGTGAAATTCTCGAAAGTTATGCAAACCCTCGAGTGCGTCTCGGGTTTGCATAACTGTCTCGAATTCTTCAAACCCCCTCGTGTTTGGATGGGGCTATGTAAACACAGAAAAAGTGCTCTACTGCTTAAGTTTAAGCTCCCATCAAAAAACTGAGACTTGTGACATACAGAGTTTGTAAATAAATTCATGTTCTAATTAATTCCTTACCAACAGCCAGATAACAACTCCAGAAATCCCCGATAACAGTATAATACAAGCTAGGATCGGCCATTGTGACGTAATAGAAGTCAGTAACTGTGCCCGCGACCCTTCCTCACACTGTTTTGTGTTCACAATCAGTGAACACCCAGGTGATACAAATCCTCGGATGAGCGTCACATTGGCTTCTTCCTTAAGGGCTGCCTTGGCGTCCGCTTGAATGGGAAAAGCAAAATCTACGCTCTTGTTTTTGATCAGCTCCACCATCTCGTCCGAATTTTGAACAAGTCTGCGCTCCATGTTGCATACATGATCCTTAGGTTTGTCTTCATCAAAGCACTCCTTATTTACAAACCAACGTATTTTATCGCACATAAAGCCTCCAGTTGAGCTTGTGTTAATGATGTAAGGTGGAAAGTCTAGCAGAGCGATGGTGTACCCAAAGCTGGGCAGATGAGATTGACGGGCATGACGAGTTTGAGCATGTGACCTTGTTCCAAGGGCTTGGCGAGCAACTCGGGATTGGTGAGTTGTATCAGTCTGAAGATTTTCACTTTGGACGAGCCATAACTCGGAGCCAACCAAGAAGCCGATCACTAAGACTAAAGTAACACTATTCATTCTGAATGCTGAGGTTTCTAGCGAGAAGGATCCGAATTCAGCTGTTTAAATTCCAATCTGAAAGGAGGAAATTTGATCAATAATAGGAAAGTATTCATGGAAGATATGATGAGCTTCGTATCAACTGTACTGTAAACACAGTTAACGATTTGGCGTCGACGGTTAACTGATAGATCAAGACTGCAAATAAACCGTGGTCGCTCTACTTTGACCAAGTTAACAATCCCGCAGTGTTCTTTGACAACTGTAAATTAAAGAAAATTGCTTACAAAACATTTATGATTAGGAAAAGGGGCAAGCTAGACTTTTGACTTTGAGCCTAATGTAAAAAGTAACAGGGTCATAGTCAGGCGTTCGTCAGCGATGAGGCAAGTCGTACGAGTGTCATAGTTGCGAGCTGCCAGGTCGTGGGACACGCCTGCAATGAGAGGTCTCTGAAATCGATATCCTTAGTCCTAAGAAAATTCGTGCGCTGATTGGTTAAAAATCGTGTTACTATTTAACAATTAGATTATGAGCTCGAGATTTCTGTGAGGTGATAGTTGATTCGGCCTTCGGCCTCATCAACTATCACCTCATAGAAATCGAGAGCGAATAAGCTAATTGTTTTAGTAGGTTTATTACTAGAATTTTATTTCAAATAACGGTTTCCAATTATTTCTTGACGTATTATTAAACGTTGCATCAGAAAAAAGTCGCTTGGATTGACTTGTCATTTAAAATTGAAGTTGTGTGCGCGCGCATCAGTTTTTTCAATAATTTTAACTTTTTTAAAAGTCAAGAAACCGTAAATGTCCTTCGTTTAGACTTCTCGGGATTTTAATTGTCTATTTGCATCAAAATTTTCCTCCAAAACTTCGGAAAAAACGTCGCCATTTCCTTGACGACCTCCAGCCACTGCACACTAATGGCTGATAGTGTTCAATGGCTCAGCCGATCAGATTACAGCATTTGCATTGGTATACTAGTAAAATTCTACTAAAACTCGATAGAAACACAGAACTAGCACGAGCTGTTGACGTAATGATGACGCGAGCAGAGTGAATTTACCTTTTTATAATCAAAGTTAACAAGTTGTTTTCATTTTTGTTCCTAGCGGTGTTTTCTAAAAGAAATAGAAAACATGTTCTCCGTGTTTCTATCGGGTTACAGAAACACTCTAGAAAGTTAAGAAGGACTCGAAAAAGCTGTGGAAACACTCGCCTGCGGCTCGTGTTCCTATTATACCTCGGCCATTGTCCCATCTTTTAGAAACTTCTAATGTGTACCATGAAGGACGGGTTGACCAACTTACTGAAAAAATACTTGCATAGGATTATATACACTGTAGATACCTAAGAGACGTTTTATCCATTTGTGTCCGAGACCTACGTTTTACTTTCTTATTTTTTATATTTTTAAGATAGTGGTAGACAGGTCAGCACTGGTTTCTTGGTCATCAAACTGATCCAAAGAAATGGAGCGGCTAAGAGCATTGCCGACAATTTCATATGAGATTAAGTAGCTATACGAGGTCGATGATTTCTTGAATACATGATTGAATAATAGGCACCGAATTACTCTGCCATGCCATAGACAAAAGGCTTGTAAAAGGATGCACTCGGGCAAATGTAACTGAATGCACCCATGTTATAACGATAACAAGCAATGGCGTGGTAGATATTTTTAGGAATAGTTTTTCCAACCACCGAACGACACGCAAGTCGTTCCTAGGGCCAATATATGCAGTTCTTCGTTCTCGCACTCACAACAGGAAAAACAAACGCCTACGGACTTCCCCCCTCCAGTATTTTTCCAGACCATGGACCAAGGACGGTTGTTTTCTACAAATACATCGCAACGGAGTCTCCCTGTCGTTGAGGGAGGCTTATAACGACAAAGTTGACGTAAAGCTTACGGCAATTAATTGAAATCATCGAGAATTATTTCTTGCGAAATCATCGGTAGACAGGAAAAAAAGAATAATAAAATATACCTCGTTAATGATGGGGTTTCTGTTGCTACATCATGCAAAATTCCTGTAAAGGATCACAAAAGCTTGTCAAAGGCTTAGCAACTTCTATTTTCTTAGAACTAGCGGCTTTCATAACGGAAAAATAAAGCCTGACTTGTGCTTTGCCTGCCTTCTAAAAGACTTCAATTATTCATTAAGTTAAAGAACGGATGTCGCATGCCATCAATATTCTATAAGGTATGGATCACTTATTGCCCTGCCATGCATTACCTTTAAAGTTGTTAGTTTATGTTCGTGATCGTCAAAATGATGATTCGAAGAAGCGGTGTTTTGAAATTTCGCCTGAAAATTTTCTAACATGTAGGCTGATCGGCGACGGTGTTCCTCGAAAGGCACAGGCGTCGAAAAGGTCACATCATTAGCATAGAAGTCATTTAAATTTACAATTGAGGTAAAATGCCATGATGGCAATTAAAGGGAAAGAGTCTACTCCATCATGCGGTGGCTGGATAAAGGAGAAACAGCAGGGAAATGAAAAGGTTATTGTCTTGGCGCAAGCAATCGAGGCACCTTATTATAATTATTATTAACACAGATACAAACCAACAGTCTGGTATTTAGCATGCAAGAAAAAAAATTGTCTGGAACATCAATAACCCTGTCCGTATTAATTTACATAACCTGGTTTAATTATTTTCCAGTTCTCTGGCATCATAATATTTACAAAGCTCTCGCCAGTTCACCTAGGCCACAATATCCTATTTTTTCGTTAAAAACAAAGGAAAGCCATGCATGGTCATCTGAAAATCACTGTTTACAAACACTTTATTACTCAGCAAAACAGAATAAGCTTTTGAAAGTGAAGAATGATCATCGCAGTAAATTTTCCAATTTAAGCAACTGGAAAGAAGAAGCCTGAAAAAATCAGGGCTTCAACGGGATTCGAACCCGTGACCTCCGCGAATACCGGTGCGATGCTCTACCAACTGAACTATGAAGCCACACATTGGGAGCCAGGTCATTCTTCACTTTCATCTACTACCGCAGTTCAAATATGAATTATTTCATATACACTTCACATCATTTCACTCTTCACGGGAAGATATGAACTAAATTAATTGACCTCGCTCCCAATGTGTGGCTTCATAGCTCAGTTGGTAGAGCATCGCACCGGTATTTGCGGTGGTCACGGGTTCGAATCCTGTTGAAGCCCTGATTTTTTCAGGCCTCTTCTTTCCAATTGCTTGAATTGGAAAATTTACTGCGATGATCATTCTTCACTTTCATCTACCACCACAGTTCAAGTATGAATTATTTCATATATACTTCACATCAGAAAAAGCTTTTATCGTCAGGCAGAAGGGAATTAGAAAACCCAAAATTGACAGTTCAAAACCTCTTGTTTTAATTGAATCACACAGAGCTAAAGATAGCTCGTAATATAAACATATCTTTCCTAGCTTATTTAGCAGCAGTTCACCCGCACTATTATTAAAATAGGTGATACAGAAACGGCCATAAAGAAAGGAAAATCACCCATCACCAAAACACCAAAAAACGCACGACTTAAAATGCTGACTCTTAAGACTATATTAAAACGAAAACCTCGCATTTAAAGGGATAACGGTGTATATGCCGCCTAACAAGTGATGTTGTATATGCAAATCAATGAAAAATCCTCTAATTTCGCAAAAAAGCTAAGAATTAAACATTTTGAGCGCCCGCTGAATACGTAAACAAACTCGTCGGTCTGGAAGTATCAAGCACGCCAACAGCCATCATCCTTGCCTAAGAAAAACGATTATAGGGGAAAAAAACCTTTCCTCGAACACTAATTAAATGTTACAGATCGAGTTTGAACAGTAATGGACAAAAGAAAACAAATCTTAACACCGAAAGACCGGGGATATTCCGTGGAATATACAAAAGATATCATCACTGTCAAGTAAGACAAAATATTGTCGAAATTTGTTGGTTATGCCGATGCAGAAACATCGGTCATAATGTAACAAGCAACCAATACAATATTTCAAATCGAACAAAACGGTCAAAGAAATCGAATGGTCACCAACTTTGAGGCAATAACAGTTAGTACAAATCTAAAATGTTGTAAAAAACGTCGGCTCGTAAATAATGCAACGTTTCACTCACCTCAAAATCTCTGTAAGAAAAACCACGAGAAAGCCTAAACATTTGCAGAAAAACGCATTTAAGGCGTAAAAAAATTGGAGAGATGAAGAACGAACTCAAATAGAGTAGGGTAGAACATAGTGTTTAGAGATAAGATCTTTAGGAGGCGGAGACATGACAATCTTAGAACACGTAATGCTGTCAGTAAACAGCTGGACTGTTGAATTGATAGATGCCATTACCTGTTCGCACTTCCAATGTATGCTCGCTCGAGATAAAGAAAAATACGAAAAAGAAATTCCAACGCTCCAGAAACAATGTGTAGCCGTCAGGAGGTAACGAGAACACAGCGCCACTGGCGAGAAATGAACATAGCTTTCGTAAGCCTGGTCAATCAACACAATGAATACTGAAAAAAAAAACTTGATTACAATCTTGGTAAAAACAGCCGCTTGTCATACAAATGCAAATCGACTTCAATATCCACTTGAATATTCTGTTAACATAAACCGCTAGGCAACTCGACGAAATCAAAACAGGCAGACGTAACAACTAATTTGAATGACTACTTGCAAGTTTAGACATGCAGACCACAGTGATTTAAGACATCTTGAGCACGCGAGGGTATTGGAAGAATATGCACCACGCACAGTTACCGTAAGTAATAAACAGGTTTTACTTCCATGCAATTGTACATTACCTAGCCACTTACGTATGAACTGTGTAAATAGAGATGGAAAACACACTTCAACTTGTCCATCCAAAAAAACTTGCTTTGAAAAAATTGTTCAGAAACCCAAGCCAGCTGACAGCAACGTATTGATTTCCAACTGAATCACTGAATTGACAGAAGTCATACGTACACTGTAACAGGCCTAGGGTCCTTCTGGAAGATGGACCGTATGTGTGGAACCCCGTTAATACGGTCACCAATGGGCCATATTGACCGTATTACTTCGGTGGTTGTATTAACGGGGTAGGGCTATTTTAACTGACGTCTTGACAGAAATTAAAATTGCGCTTTTAAACAACTGTTCCTTTAACAGCAATCAAAATGCAGGTATAATTTTCAAAAAGTTGAAACTTCAATCAGTACATACAATACTAACAATGGAAAGATGAACGCTAACTAGTTCGAGTGGGCGTTCTAACGTGGGTAAAATTTCAGAGGATTGTATAGACCCATAGAGGTTGGGATTTAAGAATGTGGCCCTATTAACGGGGTTTTCTTATAACAAAATGTATGGGCGTTTCGCCGTGACAAAAAAGACTGGCCGTAATAATGAGGTGGCCGTAGGGCGGGGATCCACTGTACTTTGTACTATGTTAGATGTAGTTTGACAGTGCATGTAATAGCGGTTGTCTTCAGAAGGGTCATGTGGAGAGAGAATTCGCCTATATTCGTGAACATAGGAAGATCAACAGTAAGTAGTTTAGTGAAAGTCCAATAACCATGGTAACCCCCTATCTATCTGAATTATTTTGCACCTCTTTCTAACCCCGTTAATCCGGTCAACAACGAGCCACAAAAATCTTACCGTATTAACGGGGTGGCCGGATTAAAGGGGCTCTTTTATATAAGAAAATGACTGACACAGCTTTGTTCGGGTCAGAATAAAGTGACTAAAGTCAAGAGTGGACGATCATCTTTTCCTGACTAGAACAACGCTTTCCTAAGTTAAAAACTTATCATCACGCTGAGAGTAGCTCAAACTGTAAATTATTCCTTCATCTCTCCTGTCCTTCAAGTAGACATAACAAGGCTGGGGGCTATAACTCGAAAACCTAGCGGTTCATTTAGAGATTTAGTTTCCAGTGTTATTAAAAACAAATGATTACAACACTAGTCACCTCATTTGAACAACCTGTCCTGAATTTAAATATTCTGTAACTGTAACGATGCTTGTAATGAGAAGATTGAGTGTCGAAAGTAATCCGACAACAACTTCGGTTTGTTTTGGTTTTACTACGATTTGAGATTGTCTGAGTGTCTAATTTGTAAGCAACTGGTTTGGTTTTGGTTTTATTACGGTTTGAGATTAGCTGAGTGGTCTAATTGGTAGGTAAATGGTTTGGTTTTGGTGTTACGACACTCTGTTGAAAACTGCTCCAAAGATGTTGTTAGTATTGTTTTTGTTGTTGCAACAGTTTGAAGGAGTGTTGTTCCCCTCTAAAACGGGATGCTAATTCATCGCTGCACCCTCCCTTCAAGCATTTTGTTAAGGTGCTCTAACAGTTCATCGACACCCTCTTAGGCCACTGGATGCAAGAAAGGTAATATGAGGGTAAAATGTCTTGCACTTTGCCCAGCGTTCAATTTTTCAAGCATCCATCAGGTCGCTGTGCCTCTCATAATGTACATAGGCACTGATATTGGGAAACTTCAAGTTTGACTCTAATTGATTCTAAAATGTCATTTTATTTACAATATACGCCTAAAATAAAATTTACAGCAAATTTATAATTATTGATTGCGTCGTTCTGAGTTTTTGTCACCATACGACTTTAAACATTTTATCTTATAAACAGCAAACAGCAAAGCCATCGGAGGGACAAGAATTCCTTTATATATATTTTGTACATAAAACAAAAGTGCATTTAAAAATTTGAACAATGTTGCCATTAACGCTGCCGCAAGATTTATGCAGAAACTGTTTTAAAGTCTGATTATGTTAATAGTCATATTCAGAAATTCACGTTCTGAAGTCATACTCATGTATTTTTAACATAGGCACATTAACCACACCACTATTCCTTTTTCCACGCTAACTTGTTGTCAAGCCGCGTTACCGGATCACATCTTGA